>NW_009715471.1:103080-179367 GCF_000703405.1 Apaloderma vittatum | reverse complement strand
TGATAAATATCTGTGTGGTTCTTGTTTCCTCCCTCTACCCTCCTTATTTGTCTGAAGGAGCAAATAAAGTTTCTGGAAGAAGAAATACGTTGTATGGAGGAGTCAGAATTGGCTTTTTGTGCTTACACAAATTGGCATGGAGCTACTAACAAGAACTTCAGAAATGTGGTCACCGAGTTTGATGTGGTTGATAAAACAGCAATGGAGAAAAAAGTGCAGAAACTAGAGGTACAGCTTTATTGAATGCAGTTTGTGTTTCTGTTTCCCAGAAAGAGGCTATATTTTAACATGCATCTTAACAGATACTCTAAATTCGAACTTCACCTTGCCCAGAAAAGATGATAGGATAAAGACCACCCAGTATAAACCTTTCTGTTCTCATGTCACATACATATTAGATCACAGTTTGGTAACTGAGGTTATGAATAGTCTTAAATAATAGAATCCTGTTTTTCCATGAGGCATGTTTGTATGTGTTTTAGTTTAAGAAATTTTGAATAAATTCCCTTTGCAAGGCATCCTGTCATGTATATTTTGTACATGTATGCACTGTGGCAAGAAGTTTCCTAGTGCTCCTCATTGAAATAACTCAGTAGTAAAACTCACATTTCATCTCAGTGTTGAGGCTGAGTTTTTTCATATGTCCTGCAGCTTAACCCTAATACTGTTAAAAGAAAACTTCTATCTATTTCAGGATTTGGAGTTTGAACCCTCTCTTGATAGCCTTCAGAATAGTCTTCAGAAGCCCAGTGCAGAGCAGAAGTATTTGTTTTTTCTGCTTCCTTCTAGTTTACCACAGGCAATTGCCTCCCAGAAATTTTATGATAAAAAGTCCATTCAATTTCCATAGCAATTCCTTCTGTATTCTTAATTAAATAAAAAAATAAAAAAAATTGCTAGTCTCTTACTGATGATAGAACTACAATGAATAAAAAAAACAAGAACAAAAACAGAAGAACTTGCATGCATTTTCTGGTAACCAACACTTTCTTCACAGTTGCTGTTGAGCGATATGGACATAGGTCACAGTTTACTGAAATCTGCCCGTGAGAAGGGGGAGCGAGCTATAAAATACATGGAAGAAAATGAAGTTGACCAGTTAAGAAAAGAAATTGGAGATCATGTGGAACAGCTTGAAGAGCTGGCTGGCTCTATCAGGAAAGAGCACATGACTTCGGAGAAGAGCCTCCAGCTCATGAAGGAGTTCTCAGACAAGTACAGGGCACAGACTCAGTGGGTCACAGATTACCAAGCCATGTTACATGCTCCAGCAGAGCCAAAGAGCGAACTGTATGAGAAGAAGGCCCAGTTGTCCAAATACAAGGTAAAAACGGGTTATATCATCATACTTTCAAACCAGTTTTGACCTAGTGACTTGCAGTAAATTCTCTGATACAGATGTCTACTCAAGTTTTCTCAGTAGAGGTAATAGGTATCTCTGATCAGGATGTCCAAATCAGCATCAAATCGGAAAACTCTCATGATACCTGCATCTAAGAACAAGAGTGAGCACTTGGATTTGAAATATGAATGTCTTAGTAAGGCTTCTACATCTGAAAATTTCCTGTTATGGAGCAAAATTATTTTATTAGTGCACATATGAGTAATTCCAATGATATCAACAGAGTTAACTGCTATTCAAGGAAGGATAGAAATCAATTGGTCTTTCTTCACTGCAGATGTTGCCTGTGTTTACATTGGCTTAATCAGCTTTCTGGGTAGTGAAAATTTTAAAGCAGTGAGGTGGTTTTTATTTCCAGTCATAAAAATGAGTAGGAAAAATGGACAACAAACTCCATTGCTTCTCTTAATGATTTTTTTTTTTTTTGTAAAATACTCCAGGACTACACATTTCATAAGACATGTACTGGGTATGGCTGGAATGGAGCTAACTCTCCTCATAACAGCCCATATAATGTTGTGCTTTACATTTGTGGCTAAAGCAGTGCTGCTGACAAACCAGTTTTGGCACTTGCTGAGCAGTACCTGCACAGCATCAAGGTTTTCTCTCTGAAACCGCCCACTACCCCTCGTCTGCTTGAGTACTCAAAGTTGTATGTCAAAGCTGTGTGCTTGCTTTGTATGCATTTAGGGAGCTGATATCTCAATGTCATTTGCTAAATGTTGGCACGTGCCGTGCAGTGGCACGATGACATAACAGATCAGATTGCGTACTCTTGAGAGTACAGTGTCACACCCTTGTCTGCATCCTGTCTTGTTAAAGGGATGGCTTTGGTGATACTTTTCCATCTATGTACAGAAGGTTTTTTTGACCAAGTTTTATTACTGCCGCTTGCCCCTTCACACATATTAGCTCCCTTTGCTTTAACATCTCCAGATTAACAGATGTGCTACTAGACACACGCACAAGGAACAATTGCTTTTAGGTGTCTGTAAAGTTGTTGTCTGAGGGCATGGCTAAGAAATAGCCCTGTACTGGAAGCAAGGATTTTCTCGTCTGGAAGGGGCGATATATACTGTGATAGAAGGCTGTGCTTCAGATCAAAGGGAAGTGAGTGAAATAGATCTTCAGTGTTTAACAGATATATTTTAATTTTTGCTTGCATTGTAGTCCATACAACAAACTGTTCTGTCCCATGAGCCTTCAATAAAATCAGTGATTGAAAAGGGAGAAGCACTTTTTGATTTGGTGAATGATGTGACTCTAAAGAACAACATTCAGGACCTTCAGAGCTGTTACCAGGAACTGTGCAGCACAACAAAGGTAAAAATGTTGGGAAGAAAACTTAAGAGTCTTTCAGTTTCCTCTATTTGTTCCATTCTGTCATGTCACTCCCTGTACAAAGAGCCAGTTAGATTTTAGAACTTTTGGAGGGACGTGGGGTGGTGGTGGAGGGATCATTCTTGAATATGGAAAGACCTTCTACCTAAAAAAATATAACGAGTAGCTGAAACGAGTTTCGAGTCTGGCAGGTGAAGTCTTCATAACACCAAGGGGATATATGTCAGTGACTAGTTTTTACTATTGTTACTATTTTTGCTTTGAAGAGATTTCTAAATGCATTATTTTTTGGAGGGCAGCTGCCCTTAAAATATACCATTTTGTGTCTTATTTCTGCTAGATCTCATGCAAACCCCATTTAATCTAGTTTAGTAGTTGAATGGGTATCACTGGAGGAAATGAACTGCAGTTAGATATAATTTAATTCAGCAAGGGTATTATTAATTAAGAATGTTTCATTAATCCACATGTATGTAGTACTTTGAAAGGTCTAATACTTCTAAATATGTCCTAAAGTATGATTATTCCTAAAGCTTTTAATGGGTTATACTCCTAACAAGGATAAGCTCTGCAAACCATGATAGTACTTATGATTGACCTAAGCACCTTTAATTGGTAATCCATCCACCAATAGCAGATGATTTTTCTTTTTTCACAGTTGATTTTTAATTTACAGACATTCCTCTCATCTGTACCACAGAACTAGTATCTGTTGCATTAGATGTGATGACTTAAAAGAGAAGCTTATGAAAATTATTTCTTAAAATGAATAAATACTTTTAAACTGAATGTGGACATTCTTAATTGGCCTGCCACAGTTACAGGCAATATGTATGTGCAAAGGCCATAGGCAGCAGGGACCCAACCATAATATTTAGTAGGTCATGTGCAGTCACTTAAAGAGCAAGTCATAACTGTTCCTAAGTGATCCCCATGTCAAGTTGACAGTGTTCTTTTTCTTAAAGCGAGGAGATCCTTAGTGTTTTCCTCAGTCTTCAAAGTACAGTATTTCATCTATAGCAAAAATACACTCAGTACCACTGAGTTTATTCACACAAGGAATCTCTCTGATATCTTCCTTAACAGTCTAATTATGTCAGAGTCCCTGTTGGGAGTATAAATTTAGAAGATAACTCTCCTTGGTTCTTTTTGGTTTGACTTTTTTATTTTTTAATTCTTATAATTAACTGCCTATTTAATTTTGGTTATGTGGACCTGCAGGTATATGTTGAAACCTTAGAGGTGAGAGTAAAAGAACATGAGGATTACAACAGTGATCTGCAAGAAGGGGAGAAATGGTTATTACATATGTCCAGCAGGCTGGTCAGCCCTGACCTCATGGAGAGTAACAGTCTTGAAATAATCACTCAGCAACTAGCTAACCACAAGGTGGGTTTGCTATTGGATAAACTTCCTTTGTCCATTAAAACAGAATTATTCTTCTTTGTTTCTCTGTCACCACTCTAGAGCTCTGGTTATTTCTCATTCATTTGTTTTATTCTTCTTGCTGGTAAACGTGTAAATAAGAATCAGTGTCATTAATGCACTTAACAAGTCTATCTTGTATTAGTACTGTTTCATCTATGAGACTGCATCTACACAAGAGCTTTGTTGTACACTGGTCTGAATACTGTGTCAGATTTTTGCTAAGATGTCCCAGGAAATAGACCACAAAAAGCAGATTAGGGCCATTTTTCTCCTAAGGCATTTTTTGCCCTGGCACTTTTAAGGATTTAAAAATACTTTACATTTTCAAATCTTTGGTTTTTTCCTTTTTTTTCTTTTAATATTTCCACTCTATTAGGTTGTAATATTTCATCCATTGCTTTTATTCACATTATTGATATGGTTGCTAGTAATGATGATAATCATTCACTACATCAATGGCTTACACTTTCTACAAGATGAAAGAAAGCGAAGTCCAATCGTGTCCATCACTACCTGAAACTGAGATTCCGAGGGCAATGAGTGTGATATTCCTTAAGTAACCTCCCTAGATAAAAATTTGGCTCCAGCAAAGTCAGTGGAAAGAACTATCTACAGGGGAAGAGCTTATGGAATAAGATATGATTCAGCATCAGATTTAGTCCTCATGACTAGGCACAAGAGAAAGTAGAGCCCTGGATAGCATATGACAAAGGAAGATTAAGAGTAGTCTTGGGGTGTGAGCATATGATGTTTACAAATTATGACAGTGCTACTGATATTTCTGTGGGATATATGTGTACAGACTTTTGGCAATGATTTTGCAATGAGTATGCACTCTGATAGCTTAGCTGTAACAGTGTGCATTGTCTGAAAACCTTTTTCCCAATCTGAAGACAAAGCGTTTAAGAAAAAAACAGCTTATTAAAAAAGCTGTGCTGCAGAACATGTTAACACAAATTTAAAATATTCCTTCAAAAGCATTTTATCTGTTTCTTAGGCTATCATGGAAGAAATTGCAGGATTCGAAGATCGTTTGAACAACTTGAAAAGTAAAGGCGATTTCTTGATCAATCAATGCCCAGAACATCTTCAAGCAAAATTTAAGCAAAACATACAAAGCCATCTTCAGGGGACAAAGGACAGCTATTCTGCCATATGTAGCACTGCCCAAAGAGTGAGTCTTGTTTTGAAGAAGTTTTTATGTCCTTTAAGAATAACACACATTATTTGTCTAAGTACTTGTTTCTTTAAATAGTCTAAAACTCTACTGTTTCTATTTAAATTGAGCCTAAGGGTTACTAATGTAGCACTTCGTCATTCTTGTGCTACAGTTGAATTCCCTGTCATCTAAATGTTGCCTTGCAGCCTGTAGGCTGCCCTAGGTTCTTACCTTAAGCTCTCTGCACTCTCGCTACTTTCATGTTACACTAACTTCTGAGCAGCTGTGACAAAGAGATTAGAACTACTGCTACTTCAAACAGTAGGAAGAAAATTGCACTCTTAGTATCCCTAGTTTGCACACATACGTAACAGGTCTTAATTATGGGCTAGGAGATACTGTCTCTTAGTAAAACCAGAATATACAGCTAAGAAGGGCTAGCTAGGTCATTCTGTTAATCCAATTAGGAGATCAAGCCAGCGTAATCTAAAAAACCAAACCAAACAAAAAAAAATCACCAAACACCATAACAAAACAATTAAAAAAATCCACCAGAAGTAAACTTCATAGTCATCAAGATTAGTAGAGGTGGGTAAAACCTCATAATAGGTCAATGGCAAAATGTTGAACAAGAATATGGAAATAAGAGACAGTGCTCCTCATCTGCATCTTTATTTTTTCTTTCCAGAAGTCATGCCTTAGATATTGTCCATCTTCTCCACAAATTAGAAAGATGCAATGAGAGCTTAAGTTGCTTTCATCCTTTGGTACTTTTATGCACAATGGCTAAAATAACCAGTCTTAGTAGTTGTTTAATTTGTAGTTTACAAGGTGTGGGACAAGAGAACCAGTAGTGGTGTTGGAAAATGCGATAACCTTACCAAATGTTTATTGTAGGTGTACCAGAGTTTGGAACATGAACTCCAGAAGCATGTTAATCATCAGGACACCCTACAACAGTGCCGGACTTGGCTATCTACCGTGCAGGCAGAGCTCAAGCCCACTACCTGGCCACCTTTCAGCCTGGCAGATGCAATTAAACAGGTAAAAGTTCAGCCTTCGAAAATGCTCAGTTAATGCTCCTTAATAAGGTAAGATCAGGTACAAGCTTTATATTAATAGAAATTATATACTCTCTCTCACCTTCTCCGAGGGCTGTGTGGTCTCATTGTTTACTCCCAGCTCTAAAAGGAATACCTTGAGTGCAAAATAACTGTAAGTGAAAAAACATACAAGGGCTTTTGCTAGCCCTGCTTAATGCTTAGAAATATGTTACCTGAAAAAAGTTGTCTCATTAGATAAATTTGCTCAGATACTCCACAGATGTGTTCAGCAGAGAGGTTATGTCTTTCTTCCTGCGCAGTTGCCCATATGTCTACTAATGTTCCAATATAAGACCTAATTTCATTGTACCATGGATACAGAATCTGTTATCAGACAATTCTATCTGATTTTTAGCCTAAGAGCACAGAACTGCCTCCAGCCCATGCTAGCCATGAAGAATGGTTTATTTGCTTCTTAATTTTTATTAGTAGCTTAATGTGTTTTACCTTTGGATTTTTACCTCGTTTTCAAATTAAACTAGTATAGTACTAAATATATTGATGTTCAGTACTGTCTCATGAGGCTAGAGGCTGCAGAGCCCTTTGCTTTGAGGATCTTGACCACCCCTAAGGATTAGGGACCTGTTACAGTGCTTAAGTGTTCTCAGTGTGAGTGTTGTCATATGAGATTCCATCATATCTGGGAAGAATTTCCTTGTTGCAACTAGTCCTTTTCTAGTCCTTTTTCTGCTCACCTCAACAAAGAGTTTGGCTCTGTCTTCTCAGCACTGCCACCACCTGACTCCTACCATTTTAAGTAATGGCAGACCACAGTTAGCCTCTCCTCCAGGCCTGCCCAAATGCCACATATTATAGTCCCATATTCCCACAGCCCTTTGCTAGACTTGCACCAGTTTGCCAATACTTTGTCTATGGTGGAAGAGCAAAACTGGGCCACATACACCAGGGGCAGCCTGACAAGTCTAAGTACAGGCAAATAATCACTTCCCACAGCTTACTCACTGCATTCTTGCTAATACAGTAATTTTGGGTTGCCGCAAGGGCACACTGCTGCAGTGTTCAACTTCCTGCCAGCAGGGACTCACCACTGGCCCTCTGCATTAGGTGGTCACTCACCCCTCCTCCTTGGTACTCTGGGAGGTGTGTTATTGCCCTGCTTGTTAACCTTAATATCACAATTTTCTTTTGGGATGAGGAAACTCTTCATAGGGAGAGGTGAACTCCTATGGGCGATGTCAAAAGCAAGAACCCTCAACAGCAACGGATCTTCTGATCTTGGCAATCATAGATATTGGGGGAATTGAGAGGCTTTCAGAAGATGTGGGAAAGTGCATTGTGCCACTGGGTGCATTCCTCATGATCTCTCATACACTGGGGAATCTGTTAAGTATAGGAACATGACACACTAATAATTGAATAAAGCCCTGCTTCCCATTCACTTTGCAAAGGTAAGTCATCTTGTTGAAACTGTGTGTATCCATCCAGTGCCTTATTTTTAAAGAAATAAGCTAGGTAATGCATATGTCAGTAAGCACTTCAATAATTGGATGCTAATCAAGTTTTTAAGATTTACTCTTTACTCATAATTATGACAGAGCAGCCTTATTTAATAGAATAGTGTCTGTTTACATTTCATCTTTTGGAAATAATAAGCTAAAGTAAAAATACTAAAATACACGATTATAATAAACTAATAGATTATTTCCACAGTATCAGGGTTGATTTGAGGATTGTCTTTCCTCAGGTGAAACATTTCCGGGCTCTGCAGGAGCAAGCCAATACATACTTGGATCTTCTGTGCTCCATGTGTGACCTGTCAGACACTGCAGTGAAGAGTACAGCAACAGATATTCAACAAAAAAAACAAACGGTACAAAATAACCACATCAACCAGCTTTTAATCCTATTTAGAGCTTTAACTACCTTGATCTTTCCTTCTTTAAAAAGGTCATATGGAGTAATGGTTTAAAGAAGTATCTCCTTATTTTCGTCTTAAGTATTTCTTTTAGAAATAGTTTTCTCTCTCTTCTGCTTTTTTTAAAATTAAATCCACATATTGCCTTCCTCCTAGTAATAGAAAGACACATGACAAAGGATGCTAAGTGTGTTTAGGCAATGTTACAAGATGTTAGTCTAAAGCCAAAAAAATAATGTTCTGTGGAAGAAAATCTGATCAAAATTATTTGCTTTCATAAAACACAACTCAATCTGTTCTCCTCTGTGTTTTATTTAAGCTTTTACTGTTATTGTTCATTCATAGTTGACTGATGCATTTACTAGGACACACTAAGATAATAAACATTATGATGGTTCAATTAATAAATCAGAGTGCATCTATTTCAACTTTTATAGAGGTGTACCTCATTTTTAAGTTTTGAAGTAGCTTAATGCTTGGTTTTAGAACAAAGTTGTAAACATGAGTTATTATAAGAAGCATTATGAGCATCCCTGTTGTTGTGAACATGAAAAATCTAGTTTCACATACACACACAACCGAACTTTTGAAACTACTTCTACCAAGTCTAAAAATCTAATATATGTATTAACAGTATTCCATACTGGAGAAGCTAATCATATAAAAACAAGTAGTCCATAAAAAAATGGCGGTCAAATATTGAATAGCTAAAAGCATCCCAAACACCAGAATAAGATTCCCCTTTTATATAGAAAGCAGAGAAACTTTTTTAAGAAATCACAGATGGTACAGTGTTGAGATATATTAAGCTGGTTAAGTGTCTAAACCTTAAAGGAGCCCTTCTGCTGTATTTGGAGCGAAACAAGCTGCATGAGTATTGTTTTAAAGTGATTGATGGGCTGAGATCTGGTAAGCACTATTTTTACTGGCATTTTACAAAAAACAGGTAGGCAAAATAATCAAGCTTAACAAACTAAAGGGAAGTGTTTAGCTTTAGCTTTTATTTGGTCATTTTTAAGGCATGTAGGGTAGAATCCAGTAATACTCTTGGCATGGAATAGACTAAATCATACTGTTATTTTAAGCTGTAGCAGAAAACTGAGAGCGTTTTGAAGTACATACACTAATAAATATTCTTACTTCTCTCAAGGGTGAATTATAATTTTTTTATTCCACAGCTTTCCTTTGACAGGTCTGACTTATGACTTTTGAAGGTTAAGACTTTTTGTGGATAATATTAGCCCCTTTAGTGTGGAAATTTGCTTTAGTGCGGCATTGTTCTCGGAGAAAGAATGGTATTCATCCTCCATTCTCCAAAACCAGATGCATTAAAGTGTTTCTACTCCTTTTCATTTCTTCTAGATTGAGCAACAGATAATGCACTCACAGTATTTGGCTCAAGGTTGGGAAGAGATCAAACAAATGAAGGCTGAGCTCTGGATATATTTCCAGGATGCAGACCAACAGCTACAGAATTTGAAAAGGAGACGGGCAGAGTTGGAGCTAAACATTGCACAGAATATGGTACTCCAGGTTAAGGTAAGGAGACTTGGAGTTAAGAACAGAATGGAAGGAAGAAGTTCATCCTGTGGCTGATACGATTATAAGCCATGTTGTATGCACATATTGCACACAATTGCTAACATGTTCTAGACAAGAACAGAGAAGATGGAGGAAAAAGTGTTACCTTTTCAGTGCTACAAGTTGACACAGAAAGCAAAACACTTTTAAAAATGTTTTCTGGACTGCACTGTAATAATTTTCTGGCTTTATTTTTTATAACAGTAGACAATTTTCAGCTTACTGTTCTGATTTGCCTTTGCTTTTAATAGAATAATTATTGATCACAGGGGTCCTGAAGATAAGATCTGCAGCTTGTGCTTTCTAAGTTCTTTAATTTCAGTACTTCTAATTTATTTAAATCTATTTCACAATTAGTCTAGGAAACTATTCAGTGTTACTGGATGTTGAAAGCTACTGGAGAATAGGTATGATAGAAATGCAATTTAATTTACCCTAAATAGTAAGAAAAATGCCTTCAGATCTTGACTCATTTGTTAGAGAAGAGAGAGTTTTTCATGGCCATTCTGCACACATCACAAAGTGAAGTAAAAAGAAGAAAGAGGAAAACATATTATTTTTTTATTAAACAATGAAATGCTTGCATTTTACATTTTGGTTCTAGTCATTGCTTATGTTCTTTTTCTGATATGCCAGGAGTTAGGTGAGAAATAAACAACACTTCCTTCTTATGTCTATTGTACATGACTGTTTGAACAAAGTCATAGCCCTTGAAGATACCTCAGCACAACGTGGACTAAAAGCTGTTAAACTAGTTAATGTTATAGAGTCCAGGAAGAAGCAGGAGCCTGTATTTCTTCACTGTTTCAGTCACAAACTTTGGATTATTACGAAAGGCAGTCACCTGCTGTACTGTCAGATGTGACACAATGCATTATTTTTCCTTGAGTTTTCTGTGGTAAAGGAAGATGCCTAGCTCCATTTAAAGAAGTCACAAGGAGGAATGAGGCAGACCTAGGCAGTAGCATTTCTTCTCCAGAGGCCCTACCAGCCCTCAGTGAAAACTCATCATCCTATCAAAGTGCTGGAGCTGGACATGGTTATTTAGTTATGATTATTGGAACTAGAAATTGTGAAAATATTATATTTACCCTAGTCAGTGTGTAAGTGCTGAAAAGTATTTGGTTAGTTTTAGTTGTCAGTATACTATATATTATTTTTTTAGGTTCTCTGTGTCTTCTTACTCAGTCAGAAATGTGTATGCAGATGGACTCTTCTATTTACTGGAATTTAGTAACTCAAATAGCAATCATACCTAGATAATAATTGGCTTTGTTTCAATAATGACAGTGATAATGGTTGCTGTTATAGTAGTAGGAACAAAACAAAGTGTGTATGTGGGGGCTCACTGACTCATGGACTCTGCTTCCTATTATCAGTCTCTAAGAAACAAGGTAAAAAAATGAACTAGAAAGAGTACTGGTGAAATGAATTCACATGAGAGCCAGACTATCTTGCATGTTTTAGAGTGTGGTGGGAGCTGTGCTGATCCAGAAGCCTGGACAAAAAAGTGTGACTTGATTGTGATCTCTCTTTATCTCGATCACTTGGATACCACTCTGGTTTGCTTTCACATCTATAACCAACCTATCCTCACCTGAGAAGATGATGAGGAAGGTTAGCAGTGGGGAGAAGGCACTTCTTCAAAGTTACATCTGCAAAGCATTTGCCTGGAGAGATAATTAGTCCAAACACAATTTGTTTATTTCAGGGTTTTTGTTTAAATTTCATCTTACAATTTTGAATAGATGCCGCCATACTGGTTTTGACTTGTGTCTTTTTCAGGAATTTAGTCAGAAGTTGCAGTCTAAGCAATCAGCTCTTACCTCTGTGACTGAGAAGATGAACAAACTAACCCAAGGACAGGAATCACCTGAACACAGGGAAATAGGAGAACTGAGCAACCAGTGGCTGGACCTCTGCCTTCAGGCTCATAGTTTGCTCATACAGAGGGAGGAGGATCTGCAGAGGACGGTGGATTACCATGATCGCATGAATGTAGTTGAAGTTTTCTTGGAGAAGCTCACAAAAGAGTGGGACAACCTGGCTAGGTAAATAAAAAAAAGTACCACACACAAAGCTGACTTGGTGCGTGTACTCTGAAAGAGCAGTTTACAGATTGTCTCTAAGTTGGATCCACTAAAAATTGCTTTTTCTATTCATAATTAAAAGCAAGCATCCCTTATTAATTCTTGGACAATTACTTGAATTGAAATGCAGAGAGTTTGAGAAGCCAGATCTTCAGTGTTTGTCTCTGAGGCAACTACTGATTGAACTCAACTTAGGGAACGGCATTTTCTGGTATATCAAGAATTTTGACTATTTTGTTTGAACTCTTTCCTTTGTGTTTACTGTGTGTGTTTCATGTGTGATTTTCATTGTGACATTGTGTTTTATCTACTATACTATTATATTAAAGATTAGTTGCTGCTGCTAAATGACTGCAACTGCTTTATATAGTGTAAACATGGCAGCTGTGTATAAAATTGCGAGTCTATTTCTTCTGCTATCCCTGTCATGGAACAAGATTCACTTCAGCCTCGGTACTTCTTGTTGTTCACACGTGCAACATAACCAATATATTCTTCAGTATTCATGTTAATTTGTATGGTCAGCCAGGTGACCATATTGCAGATGAAAGAGAGAGGAATGAAAATGTTGAACTTTTTGGTTAATATTCAAGACTGGTATCTTCAGAAGAATCTGAAAACTGTAGGTATTTCTATCATACTGATTTCAGCGTAGAGTGAGCTTAATCCATCCTGACAACTTTTAGAAGTCTGTCCTGAGATAGCATATAATGATTCATTTCTGTCCTGTCCATTTTGATAACAGATCTGATGCTGAAAGTACAAATGTGCACCTGGAAGCTTTGCAAAAATTGGCGCTGGCAGTACAGGAAAGGAGATTTGCTCTGGAAGAGTTGAAAGATCAGAAACAGAAGATGGTAGAACATCTGAATCTTGATGACAAAGAATTAGTGAAGGAGCAGTTTGGTCATTTCGAGCAACGCTGGGCTCAGCTGGAGGACCTTGTCAAAAGGAAAATTCAAGTTTCCGTTTCAACCTTAGAAGAGCTTAGATTAGTGCATTCCAAATTTCAGGAACTAATGGAGTGGGCAGAGGAGCAGCAACCTAGTATCTCAGAGGCTCTTAAACAGAGCCCTCCTCCAGATTTGGCTCAGAGTCTTCTCATGGATCACCTTACCATTTGCAGTGAGCTTGAAACCAAACAGCTTGTTCTGAAGACACTTGTGAAGGATGCTGACAGGGTGATGACCAACCTAGGGCTCAATGAAAGACAGGAGCTGCAGAAAGCACTTTCTGATGCACAGCATCATGTAAATTGTCTCAGTGATCTGGTTGGCCAGAGAAGAAAGCACTTGAATAAAGCACTGTCTGAAAAGACACAATTTCTCATGGCAGTCTTTCAGGCTACAAACCAAATTCACCAGCATGAGAAGAAAGTAACGTTTCCAGAATATATTTGTCTGTTGCCAGAAGATGTGAACAAACAGATCAGGACTTGTAAGAATGCTCAGGCTAACCTGAAGGCCTATCAAAATGAAGTCACAGGGTTGTGGGCTCAAGGAAGGGATTTAATGAAAGAAGCAACAGAACAAGAAAAAAGTGAAGTGTTAGGTAAACTGCAAGAGTTACAGAATGTGTATGACACTGTTTTACAGAAGTGTAACCAGAGATTGTTAGAATTGGAGAAGAATATAGTTTCCAGGAAATATTTCAAAGAAGACTTAGATAAAGCTTGCCATTGGCTAAAACAAGCTGATATTGTCACATTCGCAGAAGTCAATGTAATGAATTCTGACTCTGAACTATACTGCCAGTTGGCAAAATATCAGCAGATTCTTGAGCAGTCTCCAGAATATGAAAATCTTCTACTTGCACTGCAAAGAGATGGCCAGGAAATCCTACCATCACTTAATGAAGTGGATCATTCTTACCTGGATGAAAAACTTCGCATTCTCCCTCAGCAATTCAATATTGTCACTGCTCTGGCAAAAGAAAAGTTATATAAGGTTCAGGAAGCAATTTATGCCAGAAAAGAGTATGCCTGTCTGATTGAGTTGACAAGTAAAGCTCTGACTGAGCTAGAAGATCAGTTTGGTAACATGGACAAAGCTCCAGCTGCTGTTTTAGCCAAAGAAGCTGTATCACTCCAGCAGGCCTACAGAGATCTCTTAGGTGAAGTGGTGAGCCTTGGTGCGGCAGTGGATGAACTAAACCAGAAGAAGGAGGCCTTTCGAAGCACTGGCCAACCGTGGCAACCAGATGAGATGTTAAAACTTGTCACGCTGTATAACAAGTTAAAGAGGCAAATAGAACAGAAAATTAACCTGTTGGAAGACACAATAGAAGCATGCCAGGAGCATGAGAAAATGTGTATGCAATTTGAGGCACAACTAGAGGCAGTGAAGAAGGAGCAAGTTAAGGTAAATGAAGAAATGCTCCCAATAGAAGAAAAGTTGAAAATATACCATTCTCTGGTGGGCACCTTGCAAGACTCAGGGAGTCTTCTGAAGCGAATAACTGAACATCTAGAAGCCTTTTCTCCTCAGCTTGACTCATCTGCCTGTGAGAAAACAAATCACCAAGTGCAGTCCTGGCAAGAGAAACTAAAGTCTTTGCATGCTGCCATTGGTGACACCGTGATGGAGTGCGAGAACAGACTTGTGCAAAGCATAGATTTCCAGACAGAAATCTGCCGCTCACTTGACTGGCTAAGATGGGTGAAAACAGAACTTAGTGGAACATTAAGTTTGGACCTCAAACTGCAAAGCATCCAAGAAGAGATCCGAAAGGTTCAGATACATCAGGAAGAAGTACAGTCAAGCCTGAGAATAATGAATGCATTGAGCAATAAAGAGAAAGAGAAATACATGAAAGCAAAGGAGCTTATACCTGCTGACCTGGAAAACACTCTTGCTGAGCTGACAGAACTCGACAGTGAAGTTCAAGAAGCTATACACTTGAGACAGGTTAGTGCACCCTAAATATTTCTTGCTTGCAAAGCTGAAAAAGATGGCTCTGTGGCTTGCTGACTGTAATAATCATGAAAAGATTATTTTTAATATTCCTATTGCTTGGGTTTTTTTCTAATGACTTATGTTGTGGCCTGTTACCATGGATTATTTGGGTGGTGCAGTAGTGGGAAATGCTTCCTTAGTATGCATTTATACCTGCATATAGAAGTGCAAACTCATTTAAAACCTGCTTCCATGTAGTATCACACAGAATCACTGAATGTTAGGGATTGCAAGGGACCTTGAAAGATCATCTAGTCCAACCCCCTGCCAGAGCAGGATATCACACAGGAAGCCGTCCAGGCGGGTTTTGAAGGTCTCCAGAGAAGGAGACTCCACAACCTCCCTGGGCAGCAGCCTGTGCCCCAGTGCTCTGTCAGCCTCACAGTGTCCTCCTGACACTCCCCCTTGACGTATTTATAAACACTAATGAGGTCACCCCTCAGCCTCCTCTTCTCCAAGCTGAAGAGACCCAGCTCCTTCAGCCTTTCCTCATAAGGGAGAAGTTCCACTCCCTTCATCATCTTTGTGGCTCTGCACTGGACTCTCTCAAGCAGTTCCCTGTCCTTCTTGAACTGAGGGGCCTAAAACTGGACACAGTATTCCAGATGTGGCCTCACCAGTAGAGGGGCAGGAGAACCTCTCTCGACCTGCTAGCCACACCCCACAGGGAAAAGAAGGCAAGCATGGACAAGACTCAGACTCTTAGCAGAGGATACTTTTGTTTCTCCTGTGAATTTTATGCCTGTGATCCTCTGTATAATTTTCCCTTTTATTTCAGGCTACCTTGAATAAATTATATAGCCTCTGCCAAAGATATTACCAAGTGATGCAGATAGCAAATGACTGGCTTGAAGATGCTCAGGAATTTCTGCATTTAGCAAGAAATGGTCTTGATGTTGAGAGCTCTGAGGAGAACCTAAGGAACCACATTGAATTTTTCAGCACAGAAAGTCAGTTCAGTAATCATTTGAAGGACTTACAGGGCCTTGTGTCTGAGATGGAGCCCTTTATCCAAGCCACAGCAAGAGAGCAGATGATGCAGAATGTTGCTGCGTTGGAGGAAAAGGCCAAAGGAACAAAGCAAGAGGCCAAAACCCAGCAAGAGCAGCTGCAAAGGTATATTAATTTTTTTTTCTTCTTCCATTTCAAGATTGTCTTGTTGGTAGTGAAAGAAAGAGATCACAATATTAATTAAAGATTTGTAAGATTTTTATGCTATTGATGAGAGAAGTGGTTATCGGGATTTAGAGCTCTTGGATTCTGTTTTCTCCTCTGCCACAGCCTGACTAGGTATGCAATCCTGAAGAAGCTGTGATAAAATTCTATGAAGCTTGGAACAGCACCGAGAAGAATGGGGAAAGACTGTCCCTGGCACAAGACCTGGGCATAAACAAAAGAAATTGAAACAGACATTTTGAACGTAAAGGAATGCCATTTTAACCAGCATAACTATCACTTATTGTTCCTCAGTGTTCTGGATTCCAAAAGTTTGGGTGGTTTTAAAAAACATCCTAGACACAGCTGTATCTAAGGCACCGCTGAAAATCAGGAGCATATGTTTTTACGTATGCTAATTCCCAGGGATGTTTCTTTTTTTTTGCTGTGTAACAGCAAAAATAAACAGTTATATTGGAAGCTAGATGCAACAATATTCTTGACTTTCAAATGGTTTTATAATGCATTAAAATGTTCTTTCTGGAACTTTATTTGTTTAAGGTGTGCTTCTGAGTGGCAGGAATACCAGACAGCAAGACAGAAGGTTATTGAAGTGATGAATGAGGCAGAGAAAAAGTTATCTGAATTCTCAGTAGCTAAAGCTGCTTCTTATCATGAAGCAGAAGAGAAATTGTTAACACATAAGGTAAGGTACTGAAAATTGCATGAAATCTTTTTCCTTCAGTGAAAATAAGTGTATATTATGTAGGTCCCTACCTGTGACAACCTGATTCTGAGTTTTCAGGTCTTTTTCTGTAGTATTTAATTGCACACAAAGAGATGTCTTGTGTTGTGCACAACACACATTTTATTTGTGGAGTGACTGAAACAGATATTTTTAATTCCTTTTCAGCTTAATATTTGTCTATATGCCTGTGACTAGAGAACTGGAAGAAACCTTCTAAAAGCCTTGGGTGCATCAGCCCTAAAATTGTGTACCCTGCAAGAAATTCAGATCAATAGACTTTTTTTTTTAACTGAGACGGGAAGGGTTGGGGTTTAATACTAACTCTTGTTTAGTCTAAAAGAAATAAATTTAACTTAGAAGAATTACTTTCTCCTCTGGTATTTAAGGTGCTAATCAGTTGCCTTAACATAGGCAGTTTGTGACACTTCAAACATCCTGCCTGGTCTCCAGCTGTGTCTCTTTGAAAGCAGGAACCTTCCACTAAGAGCAATGTCATGTCTGCCAGCTTCTCGTATCCTGACTGCCTTGGACGTCTAAAATGTCATTAAAGATAAACATGACATAAGTGTATACTTAAATGCCTGAATTGCTTCTTTCATGTTTAGACTCTAGTAGAGGTCAATTTTTGCTATGAGAATGATCCTGAATACTCATTTCCATCTCTTCTGAGAGGCTGGGAGGGAACAGAAAATCTGATTACATCAGATTGCTGCTGCTTCCAGAGAGTTGCATTTTGGTCCAGGTCCTTCAAATAGCTGTAGTTTATAGGTTACATGTGAAAAATAACGTGAGACTTAACCACCTCACGCTGCACAGAGTACCTCCTCTTTCTCTGCAGTGGATGGACATGGTTCATCTGCCTGCAAGTGTGCTGAATAGTTTCAAGTTGTGCTGTAAAAGAGGAAAACAGTGCTTGTTTTTGTTGTTTTCAGACTCTCGTGTCTGTAGTGAATTCTTTCCATGAGAAGATCACAGCCCTAGAAGAAAAGGCTTCACAGATGGAAAAAGTTAGCAATGATGCCAGTAAAGCAACTATAAGTAGATCCATGACAGCAGTTTGGCAGCGCTGGACACGACTCCGGAATGTAGCCCAAGAACAAGAGAAAATTTTGGAAGACGCAGTGCAGGAATGGAAAAGCTTTAATGATAAGGTAACTTCTGGTGTTGGTAAATCCTCCTTTGTTAATTGTACACAGGATTACACTCACAGTACTATATTATTAATCATTTTATGGTACAGAAAGCTGACAGCATGAATAACAGTGCCCCTTCTCAAGTCACTGCAAAAAACAGCTAAGGGTTTGAGCTGACGGTTTGTCCAGATTTGGGCTAATCAGGACCAATTCTGTGCAGTGATTTTACTATTTAGCTCAGTCTTTTCTGAGACACTGCACTTTCTGAAGTTAATAGAATGTTTTTGCAGGCAGTGCCTGCTACTAGCAGTGATAACACCTGATGTTTACAGTTACTGCCTGGGACTGGTGTGCGGAAAGGCTCTTGCTGATACTTGCTCCTGTAGTGACCAAGGTCACTGCTGGATCTTGTGTGCCATGCTGGGGGTGCTGGGAAGTAAAGGGGTCACAAGGAAGTAAAAGTTTGCATCTTCAGTGAGTAACAAACAGGACAGGTCACCAGCAACAAGGGTATTCTGTTCCATTCAATATATGTCATATTCAGTATGAAGCTGAGGGATCACAGGGATTAAGGTTTCTTCTTCAATTGCTGTCGTCTGAGGAGGACTCTCTCTGAACTTTTGCCTTTGATCCCAATCCTGAGTTCGTGAATCCAGCTCCTGTGTGCGGTTCACCTCTGCTGCTGAGCCTGGGGCTGCCCTGCTGCCGCCTGCTCTGCAGCATCAGTGGGGATTGCTATCAGGGAAGGAGTCAGGTTCAATACTGTTATTTTATATGTATGTATTTCATTACTTTTTATTACTGTTTTGTTAAAGTTGTTTAGTTTTCTTTTCCAATCAGTATGTCTCTCTGCCTTTTTCCCATTCCCTTCCTGATTTGGCAAGTGAGAGGAGTCAAAGACTGTCTGTCAGCATTTGATGGCCAGCCCAGCCCTGACCCTCGACAAAGACCTAGATTTAGAATCACTGCCCCCAAGGTTTACATTGTTCTTCTATATGTATACATGTAGACTAAATACAGAGTTGTTCTGGTTTTCTCTCCTCTTTGTTTCCCTTCCCCAGATGGTCTTTTTTTTTTACAAAAAATTTTTCTCTGAAGAGTGTAAAGTTGCTATTCCAAAGTATTTTGCAGTGATATCATTGTCTGTCACTGCTCACCGGTCATGTGTCTCTTTTTTTTTCCTTTATATCCTACCTGTCATTGTCTGTCATTTTTTGCTCAGAGTGCAGGTTCCATGGGATTTGGGGAAATCTTTTTGTTAAATACATGACTTGTGCCAAATATAGGTCTGCCCTGGGGTAGAGCTCTAGGTCCTATGGCAATAAAGATAATAAATGCTAAAAAATATGAGTAGACACTCATCACTTGAACAAAAAAGTCCCTTAGCAAGTCCTAATACACTGTGAAGAGCTAGGGCTAGATAGCTAGGCCTACCACATTAGAGCGCAGATTTATATCTGTTACAGAGACTGTTGCACAAGACCTATACAACTGTTTTACAGCATCTAAATGTATAGCAGCTTTTGTGTTTAGCTCCTTTTGCTATCAGTTGTAGAAGCTTCTTTTTAATTTCATTATTGCCCAAACTACATATCTTTCCATAGATTCAGAAAGCAACCGTAGCAATAGATCAGCTACAAGGTCGCTTACCAGAAAGCTCGGTGGAAAAGGCGTCCAAGACAGAGCTCCTGGAGCTCCTGGATTACCACAGCAGTTTCCTTCTGGAGGTGGAGCACCAGCTGTCCTCTTTGGGCCTGCTCAAACAGCAGGCTGTCAGCATGCTTCAGGATGTAGAAATAAAGTCTTCGTCTCAGAAGGAGCTACCAGTCATGCAAGAAATCAAAGCAATGCAAGATCGATGCCACAAGTAAAGCAATATTTTTAAAAATTCACTAGAACAATGATACCTTATAATTCATTAGTAAAAGTTCATGTATCATCTTTATTATCATTAACAATTACCATGCTTAAAATAAATATTAGTTACTACACTCAAAACAAGCATCTGTTTAATTTTAAACAATCCTTAATTAATTTTGAAATTTGTGTTTACTATTTATTATACGTATCAGTGGGATGATGCAGTTTAGAATATGTACTTCTTGCCTTGCATAGTAACAGTAACTTATATGAGCTGCATAGACACTAAAATTATAACTAATTTTAAACACTTCCATTGCATCTCCCCAGTAACAAGGAACTCTTATCTTTTTGTATCCTAAGTTTAGATTAATTTATCACTTTGTTTCCCTTATTGGAAGCACGTAGGTACCAACACAATAGTAGATATCTTATGAAATTTACAGAGGAGCTTAGTGCATCTGTAAAAGAAACATGTCTTAACAATTCACCCAGTGGTTATATGAATGTTTATCTAAATCTAAAATGTTTCCCCATCGTGTATGAAACAGGAAGTTTTATGGCTAAATTTCAGAACTTGTATCCACATAACTGCACTAAGATGCTATTAACTGGATCTCCACAGTGGGAAGAGAGGAGTGGAGAATGAAAAAACCGTAAACTCTGCACCTAGCTGGTGCAAAGTTCATTCTGTGCATGTGTAACTGATTGCTGTAGGATAGCAATCCCTGTAGAAAATGTGTAGATATTAGTACATTTATAATTCACAGAATCACAGAGTTGTTGAGGCTGGAAAAGACCTCTGAGATCATCAAGTCCAGCCTATGACCCAACACCATCACATTGGCTAGAGCATGGCACATCCAGCCTCTCTTTAAACATCTCCTGGGACCATTCTCTTAGAATTGGCTTCTGAGAAATAGCATCTGTGATGATTTCATGCTCATGTAAATAAAGTATAATTCAGCTATGAAAGGTTATAGAAATATAAATATGTCAAACTAAGTTCCATGTCGCATAGGTAAGAACTTCAAGTAGTCCTGCAGATCTTTCACAGAGCTGTTGTCTGAATAAGATCTGCTTCTTTACAGGAGATGAGAGTTTGTAAATTCTGTCTTAGTGGAAGTGTGGCACTAGGTCCCTGGATCAAAAATGGTGTTCAGATGTTTGACCCATGCCTTATTTAAGGTATTCTGCCAATGCAAATCCCATCAATAAGCATGGAATTAAACTCATATTATATCAGATTATAGATAACTGCATCTGAACTGGTTCATTCTTGCTCTCTAGTTAGTGGAGAGAAATAGACAGGTCTAAAAGGCAGTTGTTCTGGCCTGTTTTACAAATTTCTTTTAGAACAATGATGAATCATCCTAAATCATGCCCTAGAATTGCCTGCTTATTTCACTGACAATAAGGGCAGTTTGTGGTGATGAGCTTAGATATAGGTGTCTGTATTTTAAATATTTGCATTTCTTGAAAACGCTTGTGCACTTGTTGTCAAAACACATAAAACTGCTAATTAAAAGGAATGAGGCGAAGAGTGAACATGAGAAATTTAAATATGCTTCTTTAGTATTCCGTTGCAACACTGCCCCAGTTTTTATTACTCTGCATGTAGGGTATCAGTCATTATCTTCATTATTCATTTTTTGACAAAGTAATGTTTTTAGACATTGCTTAATTCTTCACAAATGGTTATGGTTTCTTTGTTTCTGAAGTATGCTGCAGAAAGTGAAAAAAGGTGTGAAGATGGTGAAACAGGAGCTGAAGGAGCGTGAGGAGGTTGAAGCTCAGATTAATATTGTGAAGTCTTGGATCCAGGAAACAAAAGAATACTTATTAAGCCCTGATGTAGAAGTGGATACTCAACTTCAGGAGTTGAAGGTTTGTAAAATTTGCCAATTTCTAAATTAAATCTTCATAGTTATCTGCTAGTGAGTGTTAATCAGTTCAAAACCACCAATTCAGATTAGAGAATATTAATTAGATTTTGAGTAAACCACTAGAAAAATTATAAATAATGAAGCAGCTGATGGGCTATAATACCTTATTTTAGAGATTCTTAAGATATATCTAAGTATTTGCATTTATGCAATTTTACGTACTAGCATGTTGTTTAGCAATTTTTCTCCTCTTGTCTAAAATATGAGAGAACCATAGAATGTGAATGGGCAGAGCATAACATTTCTGTCTTGACAGTTTGGGGTGGGAAGCAACAAAATAAAATGAACGTATTTCACTGGAGGTGCTGAAAACTTGACATTTTCTATATACATGTGGTCACACACGAACAGAGAACTGGACAGATAGTCATAAATAAGAATTCAGGGAAACACAAAATTCTTTTTAATGAACCCATTAAAAATTTGAAAATTATTCGCTTTGTCATAAGCTGCATGTAATGTATGCAGTTGCTAAGTTTACACAGACGTGTTTTTCCCATTGTTCTTAACAATACTGGTTTTTTTTCTATTAGTCTCTCCTTGGTGAAGTAACTACTCATCGCCAGGCTGTTGAAAAAATGGCTGAACAACAACAGAATAAGTACTTGGGGCTTTATACCATTTTGCCTTCCGAACTCTCTCTTCATTTAGCAGAAGTTGGGCTGGCCCTTGTAACTGTACAGGATCAGGTAAAGTATAATTAGATAAATGTGTTGTGTGTCTAGAGCCTTTCTTCAGACTTTGTGACTTAGTGAAATACAGCGTGAAAATGTGGTCAGACTATGACAACATAGAGTAGTTTTATTACCTTCTTCCTTTAATTGAAAGTAAGTTAAATGAAAGTTAATTTCCTTTCGGGAGGAGTGATTTCAGGTTACTGAATTTTGTTTTTATTGCTGACAGATTCAAACCAAAGAAAGAGAAACTCAGCAGATCAAAACATTGAATGAAGAGTTTGGTCAGAAAATCCAGAGGATAGCAAATGAACTAAATGCCATTCTTTCCAAACTGAAGAAGAAAACAAATGATATAGCACAAGCTAAACTTGAACAAAAGGTGAGACAAGGCTTTCATTACTTGGTTACACCGTAAATTCTTCTAAATGGGGACACTCACTTCATACCAAAGTTGTATTCATAAAGATTTGCGTGACATGTTTTTTAATGTAGCTTAACAGAAAAATGGCCAGAAATAAAGTTGGTTGATGAGATTTTTTAAAAATTATATTCTTTGCAAATGTGTCTCTGAAGAATGACTATGACTGCAATCTGGGAAAGCTGGAGAGGCTCCCAAACTGCTCCTTTTCCCAATCTGTGCTGAAAGGACCATTCTTTACAGTACACCTGTACCCGCAATAAGTAGAATTTTATTTAAGCGAGTAGTCCATATCGTACCATTTGGTGCAATAATGAGGTAAGTACTACTGGTGCAGTTAAGGTAATGCGAAGGACTCTTGCCGGTTTTCTTAATCTTATGTGTGTGCCACAGTCTGAACAGCTCATCTGTACTGAGGTGTAATGGCCAACCTAGGATTATCATATGAGAGTAAGTCATTTGTGGGGCAAAAGGTCGTGGAGGGGCTGGTTGAGGGTGTTTATTTTTTTGTTTGTGTGTTTGCTTTGGGTTTTTAACTAGTCAAAGAAAAACTTGACAAAGTTACTGTCTGAAAGTAAGCAAAACATACCAAATATGAGAAGATTTGGCATGTCTGGTATGTTAAAAATTACCTGTGTATTTTCACAAGTTGCTCTCAGTATACTCCAAAGTACCATTTGGTTTGCAGGAAGTGTCACTTAAATTTATCCCTTTAAGTGTGGTGTGTCTCTTTTGTTCCAGTAATTAAGCAGAAAGATAGTGATGTGTGCTTTCCCTCATTGCATAGAAGAAAACTCTGTCACTGGAGGTTTAGTGATGTTCCCTCAACTGCATTTATGGTAGCACTCGGCGGATACTCCTGAATTTGGGTTGACTTTGGTTACAGCAGTAAATATTTTTGTATTAACATTGAAACTGATTGTGAAAAATAAAATAAAAAATCTGGTTTAAATCCAGGTGACCCAAGTCAAATGGACCCTTCCCTCACTTTTAAACAGCACATAAATTCTACATCCTTTCTATAGTAGGCATTTATTTCTGCCTGCCTGAAATATGTGTCTCTGTATCTAGATGAGTAGTTCAACATCTCTCTTTGTATCTACATGTAGGTAGATATGTCACTAAATTCATGGAATAATATTTGTTTAATAACAATTGATCTTACACTTACACTCTAATGTGTGTCTGCCAGGACAGCCCTAACCTGAAGATCTTGAAGTAACTTCTTGAAACGCCTGTAGCTAGGGCAGTGTTCTGAATCCATTTTTGTCTGATCATTGCTATTTGATTTTCTAAAAATAATCGGAAGGGGGCTAGAGTGTTTGTTGAGACTTATTTTATTCATATTGCAAAATACAGGGAAAAAACCAACAGTACCCTTTCCCCAAGAAACTGTAGCCCCTAAGTGTGTTATCAGTATGTGAGATGTGGTAAACCTTTTAGGTTTCTTTTTTAAACTTTACAGAAACTTAGTAACCATGGTAAGAAAAATTGATTTTAAAATCTCTTTCTATTGAAGCAGTCTAGCATGATCCAGACTACTACTCTTGCGTCAAGATCCAGCTATGAAAATGCAAATTGCAAATGAAAATGAAAGTTTTTATAATGCATTAATGAGTAATTATGTATTTCTGAGTTTGTAAGGGTGTATTTTAAGACGGCAACAAAACAAAACGCCTTTGCATTAAACAAAAATCCTTGTCATGGCAACTTGTACTCACTATTTATTTCAAAACCAAACACAGAATGATTGCCAAGAACTGTTAGTGTCTCTCTGTCGCTCTAAAGTGACTCAGTGTTTTGCTGTGGGAGGGCAAATAGTTACCCATTTCAGCCAGGAAGTCAGAGAAGAAAGAGCAATGACACACATGTAAGAGATGACCAAATATCCCGCTGTTCTGCCTTCCTGCTTAGACAAGCATTGTTGATTTCCAGCCAGATTAAAAATGGAACAAACCATGGAGACTTTGGACAGGGTATAAAAGTTGCAAGTTAGACTAGAAATAATTAACCAGAAAGCCAACATTTCCTGGATCACTGATGTTCTTGTTTTTCTGTCTAGATCCTTGGTGAAGAGTTGGACAGCTGCAACATAAGGCTGTTGGAATTAGACGCATCAGTGCAGGACTTTGCAGAGCAGAATGTACCGCTGGCTAAGCAGCTGGCTAGCAGGATAGGGAAACTCACTGCACTGCACCAACAGACTGTACGACAGGCTGAGTACAGAGCAGCCAAGCTTGGTCAGGTATGATCTTAAAAATCCTTTCTGCTGTTTCCTGTCAGGAGCAGAAGGAGCATGCGCAGCTCTTTGTTTTCCAGTAGATATCCAGGTAGGGGTATTCCCTGGCACATCTACCTATTATTAGTCAGGGCTTGCATTACACCTCAATCAGAGGCACAGATGGGTCAGATCAGGAGGGTGGAAAAATTCTGTAATGCTGCTTTAACATCCTCTTCCATGAATCATCTGCTCATTGGTTCCTCTGGTGGCCTGAAAATATTATAGACCTTCTCAGAAACAGTAGCGTGCCAGGAAGTAGTATTTCATTGTACTTTACAGGACTTGTGTTTTATCATGGTTACCTATATTTGCAACATTACAAAAGTAATATATTTTTAAAAATTTTTGCCTTGCTCACAACCTGTAGAGGATGAATATAATGTGTGGATTCAATAGAAAAGCCTAGATGCAATAGCCCTGATAATGCAAAATGCTGATGCAGCATTTTGGCATTTGTAAAGATGCTATCCCTGTGGTTCAAATCCCCTGAAACTTCCTTAAATATTTTTTGATAGTTGTTGTTATCCCAAAAAACTCTAGCTAAAAGCTATAAATAGATTTTCTTTTGTTCTGCCATCAATACCCTGATAAGTTCCTTTTTTTTCGTGCATGAAGAATCTTCTCTGAGGCTTGAAAAATATAACTATTTCGTGATATTCCTCTCAATTTCCTCCGAAATTTTGTTTTAAAGAAAAACAGAAATTTACTCTCCAAGTAAGAGTTCAGGAAAAGGTACTTGGTGAAGAGATTTAACCATTAGGATATCTTTGTTTAGCAACAAGAAATCCACTTCCTGTCATAAAATATTTTAGGTAAGGCAAACTGCCTGCAAATACAGTTTAGTCACCTTGGATTTGATCCGTCCTTCATGCAGGACAAATGCATGAAAATCAGTGAAATACTCCTGCTAAGTGAGAAGAAAATTGAAACTAAAGACTACTTTGCTAAATAGAAATTGGGTGAATCGGAATGCAGAGCTTTTGTCCATTATTTTGAAATAAGTATAACATTTCTGTTGATGGAAATATGACTGAATGGACAGTGCAGGTTTTTAAAAAAGTTAATTTGGGGAAAGAGACAAAGAACAGTGGCACAGAGGAGATTTGCAGTGAGACACAAATTGAACAAGAGGGTATTTTGGAGCTTACATGGGAGGCTGAAATATATGCAGGAAGTGTAACTCTTAGGATATATTTGAGCATCAGTGCACTCTCTCAGTGTGACCTACATTCTTATAGTGCCTTTTTTCCCCTGAAATAGATATACTTGCTACTGGAAGAAGACCTATTTTAACTCCATAAATATAGAAGTAATTAAATTATATTCAACAGTAAGGAAAAGTTGTTAAAATTATCCCCGAGTTAAAAACAGTAAATGAAATGAAATTAATTTTATCATTCTCTAAGAACTGTGCAGAACTGCATCTTAGACTTAAGTGGATTTTTCTTTTACATGCAGGCTGCTTCACACTTGGAAGAATACAGTGACATGCTGGAGTTCATACTGAAATGGATCGAGAAAGCAAATATCTTAGTGCACGGTAGTATAACATGGAATTCTTCCTCTCAGCTTCGTGATCAGTTTAAAGCCTACCAGGTGATTGTATGACCTTTGAAATTTAGAAGGCAGTGTATCAAAGATGTTACTTTCTAAGCAGTGAAGTTTTATTTCCTACACCTTTTTTGCCTCCTTTCCTTCAGGAAAAAAGGTTTAAAAATGCTATGTGACTTTCTTTTGGCTGCTCCTCCAAGTGTTGTAGATGATTTAATTTGGGTTGGACAATTGTTTTGACTGAGATAAAGATATATTGTTGAATAAAACCACATGATTCAAAATTGATCTTCATGTCTAATCAAGTACATAGTAATCAAGTACATGTCTAATCAAGCTTCATAGTAGCTTTTGATTGAATAGTATGTCTATACACTGTCATTCTATCACTCTCAGTACCTCATTACAGCTAATATATCTCAAAAATTTTAAAGAAACAATTATTTTCTTTTTTTTTATATTTTATTTTCTCCTTTACACTACACTGGAATAGACTTTGTTCTCATCCAATGAGTTTCACACTAATTGTTCTCAAGCTGATACTCATTGGATGAGTTTCTTCCAGTTCCTTCCTGAACATCTCACATCACATTGCTGTCGTTGCAACAGTGCAATTTTTTCTCTGTGTGCCTGTGTATGGAATGTGTAAGTTGCATTATTAGAGCGGTATGATAAGCTTCAAGCTTGACCAGTGTCACATGACCACGTGAAACAAATCAAAGCATCGTAAGGTGATCGCGTCTCACTAGTGCCAAAATGTGACTACTTAATTACAGTTTTTATATATTCGTTAGTTAATTCTCAGCTGCATTTAGGCAATGAAGTATGTCACACTTTTCTGTTCTGAATAGGAACCTCTAGGCCATTTATCCTGAGGATAACTTAGCATTTCCGGTTTGTTCTTTCTATGGCTTTTTTCCTCCTTCAAAAGTTAGTGAGGAGACTGGCTTAACCAATGCCATTCCACAGAACACAGTGGCAGCCATTTTTTAGGCAGCATTAATCATAGAATCATAGAATTGTCTGGGTTGGAAGGGACCTTAAAGATCATCTCGTTCCAACCCCCCTGCCATGGGCAGGGACATCCCCCACTAAACCAGGTTGCTCAGAGCCCCATCCAGCCTGGCCTTGAACACATCCAGGGAGAGGGAATCCAGAACTTCTGTGGGCATCCTGTTCCAGAGTGAGCATCCATTGCTGGCTCAGATTCCATTTTTCTTCCACCAACACCCCAAAGTCCTTCGCTGCAGGGCTGCTCTCAATCCCTTCATCGCCCAGCATGTATTGATACCAGGGATTGCCGCATGTGCAGAATCTTGCACTTGGCCTTGTTGAACTCTATGAGGTTGGCATGGGCCCACTTCTCAAGTCTGTCAAGGTCCTTCTGGATGTCATCCCTTCCCTCCATTGTGTCAGCCTCCCTGCTGTAACACTTAGCCCAAGTGCTTTCTACTGCTTCCTATTAGGTACATCAGGCTTCCAGAACAAATCTTATCCATAGATTGTGCGTATTTTTACAGGAAGGAGTGTGTAGCAAAACACTAAATTGAGTATGTTGATAAGTGCAGCTGCTGAAGCTTCCTGACTTATTCCTTGATTTCCCAGTCTCCATAAGATGAAGCACTTTAACATACACTCAGAATTAAGCATACTGCCTTAGCCTTACAGGAAATCAGTAGAACTTAATCATTTGCTTACAGATGTGTACAAATTGAGGAGTTTGCAAAACAGGAATTGCTTGAAGATATGTTTAATCTGAAGCTCAACTTTGGCATTCAATTTGTTCATATCTCCATCTAGACTATGCTTGATGAGTCTGCAGAGATTCATGGGGATCTTGAGGCCATGAGTGAGAGGATTGAGTATCTAGCAAGTGTATATTGTACTGAAGGAATGTCACAACAAGTTCTGGAACTGGGACGGCGGACAGAGGAATTACAGCAAGTTATCAAAGTGCAGCTACCAAATCTCCAAGATGCTGCCAAGGTATGTGAAAGCAGTTTTTCTAATGCTAGCTGGCAGCTTGGATGGTTTGTGCATCATATTTCCGAGACTATAAGCAGTGCAGATGATCTGTGTTCTGGAAAGGTCATGATTGTGTTGCCTGAAGTTAGATATCTTGTGCCACTGAGATACTACTTTCAAGTGCTGTTCCAGACAGGGACAAGTTTCCTGCAGGTCCTGTCATTGGCCATTCTGAATGTATGTACTGGGGACCATGGTGTCTCAAATGGCACTGAATGCCCATGTTTAGATACTTGAAAAGTGTTTGCATTGGCACTTACAGTGTGCCATATCTTTTATTTTTCTCTTAAAAGACATCTAAAGTCTGCTGTCTGTTAATTCAGATCAATACTGGGCCAGCCAGGATTCCGTAATGTAAGCCCTACCTCTACAATGGAATGCAGTGAGAAGAATGAAAGTGTTTTTTTGATGTTGCTGACATTTCTGTGCAGCTCTTCCATATTGGTTTATTGTTAATGTCAATGTGTGTTATGCCTATGCAATGCCTGAGGGCATGCTAAACTGATGCAAGACACAGTGAAAAACACAGAATTTTTTTCTACTTGCTCTTACCTTCAGGACAAGAAATCTTTTCAATTTTTTTTTCTCTTAATTGATACAATAATTCAGGAAAAAATGTATATTGGAATGGTATAGTTAGTATACTTATAGAGGTTCTTTTGCTGTCACCTGTTACAGTTACATACTACTTAACAGGAAAATACCTAAAGGCAATTAAGAGAGTAGGCTGTCACCAGATGTTAGAACAATTGCAGCTAATGTTAAAAATGGCCCTTCTCCACGTTTGACTCTTATTTCCCAACATTTACAAGAAACAGCAGAAATGCTGCATCTGCAGCAGCTGTAACAGGGTAACAGAAAGGTTTTGAAGAAGAATTCTTTCCTTTGCAAAAGCACAAATCAGTAAACCACATTTTATGAGCTGAAGGCTTTTATTATTTTATTTTTTTTCATGGAACAAACCAGATTCACATATAAGTACATATAATAGAAGTGAAACTTACTAGCTTCAGTACTCAGAGATATGTTGGAACAATTGAATAAACTGGGAATTCTTGTAAGAAAACATAGAGATGAGTGGAATTCAACACAGATTTATGAAGAAAAGAAAATCATATCAAAAATGTTCAATTTAATGTGAAAATAATAGACAGATTCATATAGAAATGTACAATGTGTCATATATCTTGACCTTAATGTTTCACATTGTATTTTTATTACCAAAGTTAATGTTTATGTATTTGAAAATACAATAGGCACATGTAAAGCTTACTAGAAAACTTAACTGATCTGTAAGTATCAGTGGTTCACAGCCCAAAAGGAGGTATATACATCAAGCAGGGTTTTTCACGGTTCTCCCTTGGGACTGGTAATATTCAACATTGTCATTAATGAGTTGGATGGTGATTTAGAGATCATGGCTTTTGGGATGCTTAGAAAACACCAAATGTAGAGACTAATTGAAAAAATTAGGCTGCCCTATAACAGAGACGGGGGCAGATTGTTCTCTTTAGATGGGAAAAAACAGACATGTTCCTCTGAATGAGGAACTACTGACTTGATGCAGCATGTTGGAAGGTCTGAAGTTTAATAATGCAGATCATGGGAAAATGGTCAACAATGTTGCCTCATTGTAAAAAATTCAAACACCGTGCAGAAAATAATGTATGTAATTCTAAGATATGTGAAGAAGTCCTTCTGTTCTACCTTTTGGTCTCCAGCGAGGTTTCCAGTTTTGTACTTGAAGAGAGATGTGGACTGACTAGAGAGAGAACAGAAGAGAGTGATGATTGCGATTTTGTATAGATTTGTACAAAAGATGCATGAGAAAGGATTATCCTAACATGCAATGTATGCAAAGAAAATAAAAATAATTTGTTCTTCATATTTATTGTCAATGGAAGAGTAAGTAGAGGATTGAAATTGCAACAAAAGTTTAGTTCGTGTCAGACTGTCAGAAAAAACTTCCTGCAAAAAAAATACTGAAATCGTCCAATACGTTTACTGTGGAAATGAGTGGGGCTCCACTGCTAGTGGTCTTCAAGAACAGTATATAGAGATAAGAGAGTTATGTCCTGTCTTGTTACAGGAAGATAACTAGAGGACATCTTGAGTTCCTTTCTGGGCCTCGAACATTGTGAAATGAACTTTATAAAATATATGCTGTATTTGAGATTAAGGAAGTACTTAAAATAATAACTGTGGTTTTGAGATCTCTTTTTCTAGACTGGTTATGTGACTGGTATATTTATCTGATATTTTAAACATTAAAAGTCATTGTTAAAACTGAATTAATTTTGGCACTGTATATGAGGGACATAGCTACAAAATCAGGTATGCTTATTGTGATTTTTTTCTTTCTTTTTTTGGTCTTACTTATCCCTGAATGGAATGTGTTGTGTTATAGGACATGAAGAAATTTGAAGTTGAGGTGAGAGCCCTGCAGGCTGCTCTGGAGCGAGCCCAAGCCACACTGACCTCTCCGGAGCTTGGGCATTTGAGCTTGAAAGAGCAGCTTTCTCACAGACAGGTAAAAGGCCAGGACCTCAAAGTTAGCACTCGAGTAGTGTGAGTTTATATAAAGAACAGTGAGTGTTGGTGAGAGTGATTGTGGGTCGTTGTTTCGGAGTCTAGCCCCAAATTACTACCATTGGGAGCAAGGGATGGAAAGGGAAAAATCTTCCACTTGAAAGGAATGGTTGAAGTATGATCTTTCATGTGTCCGTTATTAGGTTGATGCAATTCTGAAAAATGTGCACCAGTCCAAGTTTAATCAACAACAACAACAACAACAATAAATACCAGTTCTTATCCAGTGCTTTTCATCAAAAGGTTCTTAAAGTACTTAAGAAGGAAGTCTGGATTGTTATCATCCTTTTACAGATAGAGATGCAGTAAGGTGGTGTGTGGCTAGCTCCTCGAATAGTCAACTGGAAAGCTGAGAGAAAATTCAATTTTCCTTAAGCCCGGTTACATTTTTGTATGTTATCCATGAGATATTGCTACTTTCTGTATTGTACTTGGCCTGCTGTGGAGATTTGCTATTTTTGGTCTCAGTATCATGACAAGAAAAATAACCCAAATTATATAGCATTCTGAGTTAAGAAATGTTTCTTGCTGCAAGCTAATACAGAGATTTAACGGTCTTCATCTGCCAGTGAAAACTAAATGTCAGCAGGTCTACTTTAGGGTCTTGGAGGGTGCCTAGCTGGCATGCAGCCCCCAGGGTGCCTCTGGGTGCCAAATGCACCCTTTGCCAGCAGTATGGGGCCTACCAGAGGCCTCACCAGTGATGTCTGAGGGATCGGTCTTTACACCAAATGTGCGGTTAGATTATCCACCATATGTCACGAAGACAGAGAAGCAAAGAGCAAACCACAATCCTCTCATCAGTATGCACTTCAGACCCACTGAGTTACCTTTCTGCATATGGTATAGGGGAAGGGAGACGGACAGTCTTTATCCCTGTTTGCCACATGTGCTGTCAAGCTGATTTTTAACCATTGAACTTAAAGTCATTTTCTAAGGTCCTTTTCATCAGCTTTGCCTTTTTCTTTTCTTTTTTTTAATTTATGTGGTTTTATTTTCTATCTGTGAATACGTTAAACTTCCCAATAAAGATAAAAAGAGCACTGATCAAATTTATTCTCCAGTCACTGCACTTAGACCCTTCTCATGCATATGAACAGACAGCTTGAATGGACTTTGTGAATGGAATAGAGACTATTAACAAAGGCATCCAGCACATGATTATTCAAAGGAAAAGATTTCTGTGTAGCTGTATGTCTTTCTGTTTGATCGCCTTTTGAATTTTATGCAGCATTTCCAGCCATGGTCTGTGTTTTCAAAGGAAGGCTGTGAACACAGTGAGGTTCATTTGCTGGTTTTCAAATGTACTGTGTCTCAGCAGGGAGTTCTATTTGGATTTTAACATTATGTGTATGCATAAATGACTCTTAGGCTGCTTTGATTTGTGGATTTTTGTAAAGATATTTTAAGAGAGATATCTTTGTACTTAGACACTTAGAAATAAGTACTATTAGCTTTTTCATGAATTGTTTTCGTTACATGAGGTTTTTGCTTAACTAATTTTTAAAAGTATCCTTGCTGCAGAATGAGCAACTACAGAAGAAGTGTGCCATAATTGTATTCAATTTGGAAAACAGATAATCAAATTTGTTTTGGTGGCTGGACTAGATGATCTTTTGAGGTCCCCTCCAACCCCTAACATTCTTTGATTCTGTGCTTGGGCTCATCATTATTTTTCTATTGCTAAGTAAAATGCCCTGGGAGCTCTGCAAAATTGTCTAATACTGTGGCACCGATTTTGTTTCTAGCACCTGTTGTCTGAAATGGAGTCGCTGAAGCCCAAAGTCCAGGCGGTACAAGTCTGTCAGAGTGCCCTGAGGATTCCTGAGGAGGTGGTCACCAGCCTGCCCATGTGCCACAGTGCCCTCCGGCTCCAGGAGGAGGCCAGCCGCCTGCAGCACACGGCCATTCAGCAGTGCAACATCATGCAGGCAAGTGCAGCTCCGTCCCGCGCATTTTGCATCTCTGTGCATTCCTCTCTTCTGTGTAATACCATTAGGAGGTTCCCTGCTAAGTTTCAGTCATTTCTGACTCCATGTTTTTGGGAGTTTTAACAATCATGGTCATGTCAACCATTGTTGATTTACTCATCAGATTCTCAGCTCGGTTCTCTCTGTGATCTTGCTGGTTTTCTCTAATGTTTTTAGGAATAATTCATCACGTAGCTAATATACAAATGTATGCAGGTTAATTTTATAATAAGTATAATCAGTTAATGAAATTAAGATAACATTATAGCATCAACCACTTATAATGATTGCATAAAAAACCATTGAGTTCATCAAATGACTTTCCAGGATGAAAATATTTTTTCCTCTTTATTTAAAATTCAGCATCTATTAAATTTGCATTTTCAAATTTTGCTAAATACAAGAAAACTAGGTTTTGTTTGATTGTTAGAGTTTATAATTAAACATTTAAAATCATGAAGTTCCACAAGACCAAGCGCGAGGTCCGGCACCTGGGTCAAGGCAGTCCCAAGCACAAATACAGGCTGAGCAGAGAACAAGTTAGGACCAGCACTAAGGAAAGGACTTGAGATGAGAGACTCAACATGAGCCAGCAGTGTGCACTTGCAGCCCAAAAAGCAAACGTGTCCTGGGCTGCGTCAAAAAAGGAGCATGACCAGCAGGTTGAGGGAGGTGATTCTTCCTGTCTGCTCTGCTCTGGTGAGGCCCCACCTGGAGTCCTGCATCCGGTTCTGGAGCCCACAGTACGAAAAGGACATGGACCTGCTGGAGCAGGCCCAGAGGAGGGCCATATGAAGATGATGAGAGGGCTGGAGCACCTCTGCTGTGAAGACAGGCTGAGAGAGCTGGGGTTATTCAGCTAGAGAAGAGAAGGCTCTGGGGTGACCTAGTAGTGGCATTCCAGTACGTGAAAGGGGCCTACAGAAAACCAGGAGAAGGGCTTTTGACAAGGGCCTGTAGTGATAGGACAAGGGGCAATGCCCTGAAACTGAAAGAGGGTAGATTTAGATTAGCTATTAGGAAGAAATTCTTCACCATGAGAGTGGTGAAACACTGGAACTGGTTGCCCAGGGAAGTTGTGGATGTCCCCTCCCTGGCAGTGTCCAAGGCCAGGCTGGATGGCGCTTTGAGCAACCTGGGCTAGTGGGAGGTGTCCCTGCCCACAGCAAGGGGGTTGGAACTAGATGATCTTCAAGGTCCCTTCCAACCTTAACCATTCTGTGATTTCTGAAGAAGAGAATAAGGTTTCATTTCCTACTATTTAGTGATAGAAAAATACATAGTGAGCTAGGGTACAACTTCAAGTTAAGTAACAGGAAACTTTCTACCGTTAAGGATACTTAATGATACTTAAGGACAAGAAAGAGTACAATGTCACACTAAAAAGTTTTTAAAACTGGTTAAACAAACTGCTGGTAAACCTATGATAGAAAGACTGATTCTGCACTGGTAGAAATCAGTCTGAATCAATCAATCTCAGTTATATTTTCTGTAAAATCTAGGTTTTTCATACAGTATTTCCACTTAATAAATGGGGGCTTGAAGTGAAAAAGCAGATGAAAATGCTTTTTAGTAAAACTAGGCAATGCTGTCTTTTGGTGCTTATATTTGGTGCAGATATGTGTTGGAAGCAGAAATTCTGGCTCCTTATATTGCATATCTAAAACAATATGTTATGCGAACTGATCTTTGGAAACAGTTGAATAAATGAAACCACTGAATTCATTGCAGTTCACAGTATTTCTGAACAGACTTTTTCCTTGACAGTGTTCCTGCTTTGTGTATCCAGGTGCAAATGCCAGAGATGTAAATTTGTTCTACTTCAGAAAGGGGACTGGGCATGCTTGACCTAAGTAAATATTTATTTCCATGTGGACGCTCAATTATTTTTTCCCCCTCTAGGAAGCAGTGGTTCAGTACGAGCAATATGAACAGGAAATGAAACATTTACAACAAATGATAGAGAGTGCTCATCGTGAGATCCAAGACAAGCCAATAGCAACCAGCAACATCCAGGAACTCCAGGCCCAGATTTCACGTCATGAGGTAGGAAAGCCAAAATGCAACAACACTTGCTCAAAGGCAGAAAACCCCCAAGAACTTTTCATAAGCAACAGTCACAAATTAGCTCAGCAGCTTTTCAGAGTTCTTCAAGTCTAGTTGATTAGATAGGAAACTCATGCTATTGGTACCATGTGTATTCGTTTGTTTCTCCAGTTAGATGTGTTCTAATCTCCAGGCAACAGTATGACAAACAAAAGCATTGCATAATTAATGGACAGCTAACATTGGCACTTGACCAGGAAGTATCCCAGAGGTCAATGTTGAGCAGTCAATCCGGTGATCACTGCTAGTTCAGTGATCCTTTTATATATATGGATGTCCTGAAGTACTTACACATTTCCATCCTGTAAGAGAACATCAAGGAACTTGAATCACAGGAAAACCACAGTAGATTTTGGGGAAAACTCTGCAATGTTCTGCTCAAAGGCTTCTTTTAAAGCCATTGTTGGGAAGAGTTTTGTCCTGTGGAGTTAAAGGTCTTGTCCTGAAACTCATTGACTAGCAGCTCTCGCAGGAGTCAGGGTAGTCTCTGTGCAGCCTTCTCACTTGTGCTGACATAGGAGCTCCTGAGCTGCTTTCCCCATCCCCTGTCTACTGTGTATTTCTTGGGATAGAAAATGGACCATTGATGTCTGTGTGTCACTTTTGGCACCAGATGGCACCATTTCTTTACTTTTGAATTAAAGCTATCTCCTATTATGTAGTATAACCTAATATTATATGTGTTGCTTGTTTTCTATCCAAGTGTTAAAGAAGTTACTTAGTATCAGTGCAGAGCAGTTTGCTTAAACAAACACTTCTGGGTTTTTAGTACTGAAGTAATAATGCTACTATTCTGTACAAATGTTCTGGAATGGCACATGCAGGAGAGCGACTTCGGTGATACAGGGTAATGTTGCTGGAGGAAGGAAAGATGCTGCAGAGAGGAATAGATTAAAAATGAGGTAGCTTGAAGTTTCATTGGCATTTCAACATGTTCAGGGAGTCCTTCTAAAAAACTGCAGGAAGGCAGCAGCTTTAGTCTGTTGCACATGTTGGGATCACCAGGGCAGAAAGCTTTCTTTCTTGGAAGCTTTACACATTTAGGAGTAAGGAGTATTTGAAAGACTGAGATGTGCATACTTTTGGCTCATATTTGATCTGCTTAATAACTGTGGAAAAGCACAGCATAAAGGGGATATACTGAACCCTGTATTATTATACTGCTTCAAAAGGCCAGTCTGTCAAGCTGCTTGTTACATGTGTTATTAATTTAAGAAAACTTCAGTTACCAGGTTCCCTATTGAAACATGAACAAGAACTTAAAGAGACGTTTGTAGTAGCTATATTTAGAATTTAAAAAAGAGGAAGAAAGTAGAAGGAAAATACACCCTGATTTGTAGGAAGCTTATATGACTATGCATGTGTATAACTAGTTACATACCGGAACTGCATTTATTGAAACATGTTTCTTTAGACTTTCAGATTTTAGAACGTGGAATTAGACAGTTGTGTATTATTTTAAAAGACAGCATAGCATCTCATAGGACATTGCTTTTATAAGCTGCTTTCTTTTTTTCACAATCACGTTTTTGCCTCCTCTTCCTTTTCTTTGTTTTCAGTTGAGAGATGCTCAGTTAGATATTGGGTGCATTGGATATTAATGTCACAAATAGTACTGCATCTCAGTAATACTGATGGAACCAAGTGGGTATATTGAATGATAGTAATTTCCTACAGAGCCCCAAAGATGTCATTCACTGAGCATTGGTGAATGACTGGTACTTGCCAAACAGCGCAGATAACTATTCTAGTTGCTAGACATTAAAGTTACGGCTTGATTTCATCTAGGTTTGGGTTTCAATTATCTAGTTGATGTCATACTCAAGGCTTTGCTTAGTCTCCAGGATAAGCCTTGGAGATCCAAGAAGGCCCCCTTTTTTTACTCTAGTAACAGTGACCAGATACCACTGAAACCCAAGCAGTAAAGTATCATCCTCTGTCTTTGTGCTGCTTCCATTGCTAACTCTGTATTTCTTGCTTTGGCGGTTCTGCACTCTGATTTTGAGGAAAAAGTTTCCTGAAGATGTTATACAACCAAAAAATCTGTTAATTTTACCAGCCTGAAGCAGTAATCTTATTTTACTTTTTAAAAGATACTGTAATACTTTTTATTATACCTACTAGATCTTGGAACTTCTGTTGCTGTTTTTTTCCTTGAAAACCTGTGCTTCTTGAGGAAATAAAGGCAGATATAAAAGTAAAGGAGAAAAATATACTTGAGTGAATAATCACTGATTTAGCAGTCCAGATTATACAAATGTTGTTTTTACCTTGCAGATCAAAATTCCATCGTGTTACTGAACCTCTAAGGGAGACAGGAATGATAGCTTTGGCAGAAATATGAAAATCTTCCACTGTTTTTTAAGTATATTAATTGAAAGCTTTGAAACTGGGCACTGAGCTGGGCAGTAGCATAGGTCAGGAGAGGAGACAAGTCAGTTTCTAAGGCTATTCATTTCTCAGGCTTTCTTCTCTGACTAAACTTAAACATGGTATTTGACCATGCAGACAGATCATATCATAGCCCTATAAAACAATATTTTAAAATATACTTTGCCTTAGACTAGATTCTCCAGCTCTTTTTAAAGAAAGGTTAGTACTGTGTGCAGCTTTTAACTCTGAAGACTTAGACAAAACCAAAAGAAGATTAAAATATAGCTTATCCAAACACTGGGAAAAAGTGATCCAGTCTGCATTTAATCTTATTATGTGACTGATTGTTCCCATCACATTTGATCTTTTTAGACGCTGTGGGTTATCGTTTGAACAATTCATCCTTTCTGGCGAGAGCTGAATGGGGCATTTTTTACAGTAGTTGTTACCACATGACCTCATTTCCATGGCATGCACTATTGCGGAGGAGCTTCATCTTCCTCAGATATATGGAAATAGAACGGGAGGGGGAGAAAAATAGGACAGCACGGGGGAGAAACGTTCCCCTTTGCTGCAGCCTGAAGCTTATAGACTTGGCGTCAGGTTCGGGCTGGATGGCAGCGTGAGGTGTCTCTCCCTCCCCTCTGCGATTACTGTGTGCCCAGAGCCTTTCGCCGCACTTTTCCGGTTTTGCTTCAGAGCTCTGGGCTCTGCGGTTTAGCTGTGCAGCCAGACGCAGCCTGACTTGTTCCCTCCACTATCAACATCCTGCTTGTCACAGCTAGTACTGCGCCTTGTGCGGGGTTTCTGGAGGCAGCGCTGTGATGTTATGGGCTGGGCTTGGAGGGGAGAGCTTGCCTTCGCCACGGAAGCTGAAATGCTGCCGGTCCTGTGGCCTCCATTGGCTGCCTCTGCATTAGGGAAAAAAAAATGTTTCCTCAGGAGCTGGCTCAGAAGATCAAAGGATACCAGGAGCAAATTGCCTCTTTGAATTCAAAGTGCAAGATGCTGACAATGAAAGCAAAACATGCCACCATGCTGCTGACCGTGACAGAAGTGGAGGGGCTTTCGGAGGGAATGGAGGAGCTGGACTCGGACCTGCTCCCAGCCCACCCTGCTCATCCCTCGGTGGTTATGGTAAGGAATGCATTGGTCCCAGTGCCGTTACCTGAGCTGCTTGCTTTTGCATCATTGCAACACTCCTGTGTAGCAAATTGCCACAGCTCACATCTACATTTTGCTTTCGAAATGGCTGGAGTGTGGCAAACAAACAAGTTGCAGCTTCCTCTCACTGTTTTTTGCTTTATATGGGGTTTCAAGACTTGTTGATAAAGGATGAAGTTATTTAACAGACAAATACCAGTGGAAGTTGTCTGTAATAGATGCACATACAGTGCTTTTTCATAGCTGTCAGCACACAAGTGCAAATGCTGAGAAACTGCAGTTACAAGATAAAATGAGAACAAATATTACTTTGTAATGTGTCACAGTATATAGGTTTTAGACACCATATTTTTAAAGCCCTTGTCTTAAAGTGTTGTTGTGGTAATTGACAGTATGCTTCTATATTCCCAGATCAGTGTGCTGAAAATTAACACTGTTTAAGTACTGCTATAGGCCTCATGTTTGAATTACTCTGCTTTTGTTTGTTTCTAATTGAGTCTCATTGCAAACATACTGCTGATCCTATTGGGATTTTTGCCTGAGTGAAAATAAAGTGCAGATTTCAGGATTTATCACTGTGTAACAGCATTGAGGAAGCAAGAGGAATGTGTTGCTACTGGATTATGTGTATTTTATATTGCAAGTCTATTCCTTGTTCTGACCAGGCCTGGATACTGAGGCAAATACTGCATTATTCTGTAGCTCTCCATAGTATTTCCATATGTGGCAGTGATTGTATTAGAAAACACTTAAGCAACCCCAAATTTGTTATTATTGAGCTACTTGCTGTATGTTTTCTCTTAAATTCATTTGGGTACAGGAGAGCATGTTCATGCTGAATTATGACAAATAAATGAGACTATTGACTTCAACCAGGTTTTTAAACTGGTAAATGTAGGATAAAGAAGTGTGACTAAATAATGTCATGGTAATTCTGACCATGTGGTGCTTTTCTTGTTTTGATCTCAGTCTAAGTCAAACTTAAGTTGAGGTAACTTGTTTTCTTCCTGTGATCTGGGGTTGCTTTTCCTGTGGCAGATGACTGCTGGTCGCTGTCACACGCTGCTCTCCCCTGTCACTGAGGAGTCTGGGGAGGAGGGAACCAACAGTGAGATTTCTTCTCCACCTGCCTGTCGCTCTCCCTCACCTGTGGCTAATACAGATGCTTCTGTTAACCAGGTACCTCCATCTTGGCATTCATTCAGCTTTTTTCTCAGAGATGCATGGTTCCATTCCACAGGTGGTTTATTTAATCCTCTGAAGTAGTATTTACCTATAGCTTCAAGGAACTGAGGCTTAACCTCTAACCTAAATGAAGAGTCAGGCTGTAGTTCAGAATGGATGCAGATATTGACTTTGGAGTTTAAAATGTATAAATCTAGTGTCACAGCTATTCACTCTTTTAAAAAATAAATTTTAAGTGACAATCGCAAGGCTCTTCCATATCACTACTATTTTCTATTTATAACCATTTATTTTCTTAGTAGTACTCAATGGAATCTTGCATCCTGAGAAAAAATGCAATTTTTTTACTCCCCATAATAAAACATTGTATTATGTCCGTATACATCTATCTTACTGTAGCATTGCCACTGTAGCATTGAAGTCACAGTCTGATATCTTCCACTTACTACCATTTCAAGTATTAACTTTCATGTACTTTTTTTAATGTGTTGTTCATTCCATACTTTCTGTGACAGTCTATTTTAAGTGCTAATGAGGCACATAGGTGAAATCACTGAAGTTAGATTTTTAAATCAAATCTGAGGGCTTTCACACTTCTAATGGCAACAAGTGTACATCAGCATTGATTAAAATTCAAGCAGTGAAACAACATAGTGAGCGTCACTCACATGAAGGCATACATGAAATGTTAAGCTTTAAAAGTTTAGAAATGAGCCTTAGGAGCAGTCACCACCTCACTGAATTCATCATGCTGTGGATTTTGTGGTTGACTGTTTGGTTTTGCATTTCTAACTGTTTCCAAAATTGACCACTACAGACTTAAAGGGTAGAGTGTGTCTTGTTTCATTACTGAGTAAAATTAGAGAAGTTTGAGCAAGATGCCTATTGATTTTTCACTAATTTCAAGGATGCATATGGTGCTATACAAGTTGCTAAACTTAAATAATTAATTTTCATGAGCTGACATAAGAAAGAATACTAAGGTAAGATAGAATGGTGACAAAGTCTTCAACAGCATAAAAAAAAGTTATATAATGAAGGAAAAGGATTTTTCTAATGTTGTCATTTCAGATAATCAGAAATTTCCTGGTAAAGTTTACTTACAGTAGAAAGGCAGCTGTATATTTCAGCAGAAAAGTCTTGTGACAGCGTTAATCAGTGAAAGAGTTAAAGGACCAAGGGTAGTTTGCTTCCTAATAAACAAAGCTAATATCAGTTCATTACATCTCTCTAAAATGTAAAACCAAGCTGCTAACAGCTCCAGTAACTCAAATAATAACGAAAACCCAGTGAAGATGCTGTTGCACCATGAGCCGACACCAAAGTGCAATGTGATCTACTAGGGCAAAAACAGCAGGAGTTCTCTGAAAGTGATAAAATCAATGGTGTTATAATAATCTAAAAGCTTTGAAGATTAAGGTTACTGCAGAGTGGATAATGTTGAAATGAGATGCATGTGCTAAACAATAAGCGGAAGAATGTCCCAAAATGCAGTGCTTTACTTACAAAATGCTTAGGTTCACATTCACATGACATTAAAACTAAAGAAGTTATGAAAATGCCATTGCCGATCATGGTGAATGCCTAGGGAGACTTCAGGAAAGAAGGTTCGTCAAAAAAATAATTCTGGAGATTAATGAATTAGGATCTTAAATGTAACTTTAAAATATTTTATATTCAGTAAGACGCAGTGAAACTAATTTGGAAATACTTTGTTTTAAAAAGTAGCCAGTGTTAAGAGAATAATTTGTCATAGGAAGATCACCTGCAAAGTACCAGAAAAACATATGAACAGAAACTGTAGAAAATAAAAAATTACATTAATTTAGTCTTTGGAAAAAAATTAAAAAGCACTTAGGAAGTGGAGGTTGGGGAGGGCAAGGCTGGATGTTTAAATTGTTTTTAGTTTCATCCCTAATAATCTCGAACAGTCTTTCATCAAGATGTCTTAGCATCTCTCAATGATAGAACGTAGCTAGTCTAAATTTGAACATTTATGCTTATATTACTATTCTCACGTTACTAACAAGTAATGAAAATATAAAACAAGTGCCAACTGTGTACTAGCAGAAATACTGGTTCTCCATATTAATATAGATTAAAATGAGACTGTACATATGTATAATATTTCAGCAACAGATAATGGTCCTTTGATGTAGTTTATTTTGATGTGTAGGAAAGTCAGACACTTCATCTGTGCTGCAGTACTAAAGCTAGTGTTGGCACAAAGCCTGGGAGGCCAGAGCTGATCCTGGGATTCAGGTCTTCAGCACTGGGTCACTGTTAAATGTCTTTCTGTCTCCTTGTACGCAGCCTACTTAATCATTCTTTCTCCTTCCTTTATGAAAATTCATCTAGGGTGCAACAACCCTTGTTAAATATCTTTTGAAATCTAAGCCCTGCCTTTGTCCCTACATGCTAACAGCAAAGCGTGAGTACATGAGATGTTAGAGACTTTATGGGGCAATAAAATCTGTTACTTGTAACAACACCTGAGTTCACACTAATATCATGTGGAAACTCTGCCAAAAAGAGACTGCCATGTTGTATACCCAGAAACTAGAAGGAAAGATGGGGAAAGGGATTGCTTTTCTTTCTTTGTAAAAGCAAGTGCTTCATTCAGGAAATCATGATTTAGAAGTCTCAGAAGCACAGCTTCTTGAGAGAGGCCTAGCTAAGACCAGGAGAGTAGCTGCAGACAAGGCAAAATGAGAAGTTGATTGCACTGGTGCAATTTTTCACCATGACTCGGAAAGATCACTTGTGGTCACAGTAAAGAAATTCTGAAATTGCAGTACTGAATGCTGTACTAAGCTGTTACCTATGCCCCACTGGCTTCTGGACATTGTAAACACTTTCATTATTAAATTTTTCAAGTTTCACAATCATTGTCTTTGCAGAAGTACCTCATCTGACACTTTTGGACAGTTTGGTGGGAGTGACATGATTTCTGTGCCCTTCCAGAGCTTGTTTGGTTTTGTTTACATACAGTATTAGAAAACATTGGAATTACATTGGGAAATACAGATTCTGCTCCAAATTAACATCCTAATTATACTCTCTGCTCTGGTACTGTTTAGGTACTAAACAGTCTTGTTTAGTACCTAATGTTTAGACACCTATACAGAAGTGCAGAATGGCTGAGGTTGGAAGGGACATTTGGAGGTCATCTGGTCTAATCCCCTTCCTCGAGCCACACACAGCAGCTTGTCTGTGACTATATCCAGGGGGCTTTCGAATATCTCCAAAGATGGAGACTCCACAGCTTCCAAGGGCAGTCTATCCCAGTGTTCAGTCACCTTCACAGTAAAAAAATCTTCCCTGGTGTTCAAAGGGAACCTCCTGTGTTTTCAGTTTATGCCCATTGCCTCTGGTCCTGTCACTGGGCATCACTGAAAAGAACCTGGCTCTGTCTTCTTTGCATCCTCCCTTCAGACCCTTTAGAATAGGATCATAAAATTGTTTAGCTTGGAAAAGATCTTTAAGATCATTGAGTCTAACCATTAAGCTAGCACTGCTGTGTTCATCACTAAACCATGTCACTAGGTGTCACATCTACACGTCTTTTGGTCGAGACTCAACTACTTGCCTGGGCAGCCTGTTCCAATGCTTGACAATGCTTTTAGTGAAGAAATATTTTCTAATAGCCAATCTAAACCTCGCCTGGTGCAACATTTCCGCTTGTCCTATCACTCGCCACTAGGGAGAGCAGACCAACCCGCGCCTCGCTACAACCTGCTTTCAGGCAGGTGTAGAGAGCGATAAGGTCTCCTTTTCTTCAGGCTAAACAACCCCAGTTCCCTCAGCCACTCCTCATCAGACTTGTACTTGAGACCCTTCACCAGCTTTGTTGCCCTTCTCTGGACACGCTCTAGCACCTCAGTGTCTTTGTTGTAGTGAAGGGCCCAAAACTGAACATAGGATTTGAGGTGTGGCCTCACCAGTGCAAAGTACAGGGGGACGATCACTTCCCTGGTCCTGCTGGCCACCCTTTCTGATACATTATTGTGATAGCTTTCAGAGCTGACTGAAAGGAGAAGGTTTGATCTAACCTAACAGAAATTGGAGGAGAATCTCTCACTGATTTCACTGGCAGCAAGACTGTGTCTTAAGATTTTCACCAGGGGCATTTTCAAATCCAAATGATTGAAGAATCTGGACAACAGCTGCTGTGTTGCACAGTCTGGAGCATGGTTCACTAAGTAGGGCTACTAGGTGAGAAGAAGGAAGGTTGCAGTATTTTTCACCTTCCAAATAGATGTAGTGGTAATTGTCATACACGGTTTGAATTTGAAATGATCTTTGTCATCATGCCTAGTTTCCTGATTTAAATATATTGTGCATGTTTCCTTAGTTTTACATTTTCTGTAGATCTTTTTAATTGTGACATGCAGTAGCTGAAGAAATCCCCACACACTAAGTATAGAAATTCTGATGAGAAACAGTTCTACCCTAAATTTGCAATGGTAATTTGAACTTTTGCCCATTTTCATTAGTAGTTTTGGTCCTTTTCCCCCTATCTTTTATAGGTTTGTTGAGATAACCTCTTTCTTTTAAGGCTTGCTGTAAGCTAGTGCTTCGTACTCTTTCTTACATCATTGACTAGTCCTTCAGAGTATTCCTTTTTGGTTCTTCTGTTTCCTTCTCTGTACTAGTGTTCCTTAGAGTGATACTCTTTACCACCTACAGTACCATAACACACTGTTATGGTGATGTCTGTCGTGATGAGTTTTGCCCATGTGTAGCTGTGATGATGCTAAAATAACACTCCCACTTGTAGCACTCTCCTCCCAGCCTTTCTATCTCTGTCCACAGTTGCCTCCCGTACCTCCTAGCTAATACAAACATGAAAAAAATGCCTTCACAATCTTTGTCACAGTGAAGCTCCAAACCATACTCCGTCTGCTACTATTAAATATTTATTGACTATGTTGCTCAGAGGTTTCCTGTTAGTTTTGACTTTGTGGGTTTTTTTTTAATGGACACATGCAGTGGGGCAGTATGTGGTGGGATATCATGCAGTATTGTTTGTTTTGAAAGTGCAATAATGTGCTTCGTGCTTGTAGGACATTGCTTATTACCAAGCATTATCTGCTGAACAGTTGCAGACAGAAGCTGCTAAAATTCAACCCAGCACGTCAGCCACCCAGGAGTTTTATGAACCAGGCCTAGAATCAGCTGCTAGTGCCAAATTGGATGATTTGCAGCGTTCTTGGGAAACATTGAAAAATGTGGTAAGTCTTCATGTGGAGGGTTCAAAATAATCTGCTAGCCTGTAAGGAATAAAATGCAATGAAGTGGTTCTGCTAATGTTCTTCTCTGCAATTCTTGGGGTTTAGGTGGTAACAAGAATTGTTTGTTGTACTATTATATTATCTTTGTTCTTTGTTTGAAAGCTTGTGCAGGATTGACGTCCATTAAGCAAAAAATGAAAGTAATTAAAGTTGATGGTTGCTTTCAGAAATATTAGCTATTGTCAGACTATATTCCATAACCTAACTGGGAAATCCACTCTTGCTGGATGGGTTGGTAAAAAAGGCCCAAGAATCCAGTTACTCCTAATACTGAGTCAAGTTAACACGTTTTATCATAGTAGTGCAGCATAATCGTTCATTGATGTATGCAAACGGTCAAAATTTTGTTCACATCCTATAAATTTTAGTTCTTTGCAGATGCACAGGAGTTATTATGGGGTATTAAGAACTATGCATTGAGCAAATAGCGCGCATCCACATTTTGAGTGTGTAAAATCTAAAACAAGGCAGAAGATATACCTAGGCTTTCCCTGCTTATTGAAGTCCATTCTTTTCAGTCACAGAATCTAGAATTTGATTGATGATATTTAATCAGATTAATATTTTTCATATGGGTGGTTTGCTTTATAATTGATAATTTTGAGAAATTGTTGCAAGTTTTTGTTTTTAGTCCTGTAAGCATAGGGATGTATGGTGCAGAAGAAAGTGCAATTCCTGTATCGGAAGTCAGAATTTACGCCTTCCATTCCTCTTCAGATCAGTGAAAAGCAGCGCACCCTCTATGAAGCTCTTGAGCGGCAACAGAAGTATCAGGACACACTCCAGTCTATATCCACAAAAATGGAGACCATAGAGATCAAACTAAATGAGAGTCTGGAACCAGCCAAAAGCCCAGAGAGCCAGATGGCTGAACATCAGGTAAAAACTTACCTGTGAGAAATAGAGGGAGAGCATGCATTGTTTGTATATCTTTAGTTCCCTTTTCTTATGTAGTAGTGTGCTTCATGGTTGTATATCTCAAAAAAACATGCATTTGTTTATGAACCTTCTCTGTTAACTGTGTAGCTTGCCTTTCTGACTTCCTGCTGTTCTGAACATCGTGTAATGTGGAGCCTTTTAAAAAAGTAGAATAGATTATAAGAGTTCATCCAGTCAAAATTTTCAATCTTTTTGATAAAGATTGTGTTCAGTGACACCTACACATTCTGTTCTTCAGCATCAATGCAACTACCTTGGGTCAGACTATTTATAATGGTTCCAGATTCATCGTAACAAATACTGATGCGTTGTAAATTGATCTAAATACAATTTTTGCCCTGTTAAACAAAACAAACAAATAAAGCACACAAAAAATTCCTTCCTGAGGGAAGTCTTGAGAAATGATGCTCTGAATAGTAAGAGTATATTTTGTCAAGTAACCAATCGATCATATGTGCAAGTTGTAATCATCTAAGCCTTGTATTTGATAGCTTGAAACTATCTGGTGGGTTCAGTTCTCATTTTAGTAGGAACTCCGTGACCTGAAAAGGATAACGTTTGGCTTTTGTAGCACTATGTGATGTCCTGGGCGTGCAGTGTCTGTATACTAGCAGACAGGAAAGTAAAGTATCTGCTCTAAAGTATTGATTATGCAGCATCTTTTGGTTGTTTCATCTTGGAAACTGATTTATAGGATAGGAATGATAGTAGGAACTTCTTTTATGCCATGGAGTTAACCTCTGGATGTTCACATATATTGCTGGATTTTCTTTGACCACTTAGTAAGTATCATGCTAGAAGCTAACTCATGACCCTGTTTCTCTCTCAGAAACACACACTTAATTATCTTCACTACTGGAATCTACTAGAATGCCCTGCAGAAAATTTATTGGAACACTAAACATGTATAATATTTCCAAAATAATTCCTTCTTGTGATACATTTAAAATCCATATTTCAGTTATCAGATGCATGATCCTAGCTTAAGCATCTAAAAGCAGGACTTAGTCCTTCTGAATTCTGACTCTACGAAACCAACAGTGATGTATTGCCCTACTCTGTGTTCCTCATGCTCCCTTGGCGCAGTAATTTTGAATTTTATATTAGTCCCATTTGTCCTGAGATACTTCCTTTCACTGATAAATGAAGCAAATATCTTCTCTGCTCTCATTTCTAAATAGGCATTGATGGATGAGATTTTAATGTTGCAAGAAGAAATCACTGAGCTTCAGACATCTTTAGCCCAGGAGCTGGTGTCAGAACCACTGGATGCAGAAGCTGCTGATCAGCTGGCTTTGCAGTCCACTCTCACAGTCTTGGCAGAAAGAATGGCCACGATTAGAATGAAGGCATCAGGAAAACGACAGCTATTAGAGGTATGAGAAAAAACCTCTGGGATTAGGTCTTTTGGATCACGTTCCAGATCTTGAGAGCTACTTTTGGCAGACCTGTGCTTTCACCAAAGTACTTTGTCCCCATTGAAAGCTGATAATTAAAAAAGTCATCTTCCGTTCTGCTCATTTTTCACTATTTGTTTAAGTAATAAATTGACATTCTTTTTTAGCAAGTTCCTCATCTTAATGCTAGCTGATGAGTAACCAGAAGGAACTTTGAAACACTCTGCTGGACTCATATTTTTTATATATACGTAAAATATTATTTTTATATCCACTTTGACATTTTCTCGGTAGGTCATGTTATCTACAGTAAACTTTTGAGGAGTCACCTGTCCAAACTGGGAGACGAGAGAAGGGCGAAAGCTTAAAACAAGAAATACATCTTCCAAAATGTTGTGTTGTTGTCTATGCTCACCCTTCCCAGTGATTTGCATGCAAACTTCTGTCATGGAAGACGAATCCCTTTATTTCTTTGTCTACCAGGTTTACCAAGAATCCTTTAGTACTAAGGTGATTTAAAAAAAGTCCTTTACGTATACAATTGTCACTGTATATATTATATAGGTGAGAACGTGCAGTCACACTAAAATTGAATACAGTTTAGCTGCTTTGCACACTGCAGGGCAGCTTTACTGCTGCACTGCTAAGAACCACAGCAGTGAGTTAAAAAACAAGCAACTGCTACCTTCATGATTTCCAGCATCAATTTATTCTGAGAGTCTTAGAGGGAACTGGCTCTGTGGATCTAACAGGGTTACAAGGGAGTCCCTAGGTGCATCTGCTGCATTAATTCTATGCAGTTAGCTGAGACAGTGAACACTGTTATTCTTAAAAAAACTGCACTAGGTTTTGCCTCCTCAGAAGAAAAATGGCTTTTATGTAAAAGTAAGGGACTGGAAGTAAAATAGGGATCTTGCTGCTATAACTTGCACCTCATATGGAATCTTACAAACTTCTTGATAGTACATAGAGGGAGATGCTAACTCAAGGTAAAGCATGAATCAAATATACTACTTTTAAGTATGGTTAATATTCTGACAGTTACTTTAATCCAATAGCACAAGTGTCGCACAGTAACCTTGACTAAGATGTATGTTATGTAGATACTATTCAGTAATTTAATCTGTGAGTTTTATAGCTCTGATTTCATAGATAAAATCTTCCAGAACACTGCAGGGATGTAAATGTAGAAATACAGATAGAACGTGAAATGAAAATATTTTGCTGTTAAGGGTGTGGATTGATAATATTGTTCTTTCTGTGGACCTGATTTAAATAACTAGAGCTTGCAAACTCTTCAGCTCTGGATTATTTGAGACACTTAACAACTGTCATTATTCTTTAAATTACTCTAACATTTTCCCATTAAGCATTCAGAAAAGCTATGCAACCGTGTCCCTGTATGAGGGTTTTGCCCTGCTCTTACAGGTTAGATTTCCTTACAGAAGTGTGGTAGTTTGACCCTGGCCAAGAGCCAAACACTTGGCCTCACTCCCCTCTCCCATGGAATGGGGAAAAATTAGAAGGCGTGCAAAAACACTCGTGGATCACGATAATGACAGCTTAATAGGGTAAGGAAAAGCTGTGCATGCAAGCAAAGGAAAATGAGAAACTTATTCACTACTTCCCTGTGAGCAGGCAGACATTTAGCCACTTTCCTGGAAAGCTGGGTCTCAGCACATATAACAGTTGCTTGGGGAAGGCCCTCCCCTCCCTCCTCCCCCTCCACTTTCCCTGAGCTTTTATTGCTGAGCGTGATCTCATATGGTATGGACTATCCCTTCTGGTCAGCTCAGGTCAACTGTCCTAGCAATGCCCTCTTCCAATCTTTCACCCACCCTGCCCTACTGGCCTTTGTGAGGGGGAAGTTGGAAAGAAAGCCTTAATGCTGTGCAAGCACTGCTCAGCAGTAGCCAAAACGTTGCAATGTTATCAGCACAGTTTTAGTCACAGTTGCAAAGCACAGCAACATTCAGGCTGCCATGAAGCTAACTCTATTCCAGCCAGATCCTGTACAATCTTCTCCCCTTGTTCTGTACCATTTTCGGCATGCTTAGGTTCTACATTATCTGGTAGATCCAAGTATTCTCTATCTGTTTCTTATTCCTGAAATCCCCTGTACTGTCTTCAGGCCTCTGTATCTCTCCTGTACTGGGGACCCCAGAAGTGGACACAATAGTCCAGGTGTGGACTCACCAGTGTTAAGCAGAGGGGAAGGATCACTTCCCTCAACCTGCTGATGACACTCCTCCTGATGCAGCCCAGGATACCATTAGTGTTCTTTGTCGTAAGGGCCCTTTGCTGGCTCGTGTTCAACTTGGTGTCCAGCAAGAGCCACAGGACCTTTTCTGCTATGCTGCTTTCCAGCTGGTTGGCCTCCAGCATATATTGGTGCCTGGGGTTGTTCCTCCCCAGGTGCAGGAGTTTGCATTTCCCTTTGTTCAATTTCATGAGGTTCCTGTCAGCCCATTTCTTCAGTCTATCAGGGTCTATCTGGATGGCAGCACAACCCACTGGTGTATCAGCCACTCCTTTGGCTTTGTGGCATCAGTAAACTTTCTGAGACTCATTACTGGCCTGTCGGTAGACTTTGTGCCACTAATCACCACCCTCTGGGCCCAGCTGTTCAGCCATTTTGCAGATTCTTATGGGACTATTAAAGGCCAACAAGTCTTACTGCTCACTCTGTCTGTCCAATGGATGGGCCAACCGACAGATGCAGCCAAGGAGTCCGTGTTGCTGCAGCAGTCACTGGAGCTTAATGTCCTTCCACACCCCATGGCAAAGGGATCCTCTACGAGGCCAGACAAGGTAGACAGCTAAAAGCAGTGTTCTCTTTATCTGTGGTGGCTACACCAAGGGCCCACCAGTACTGTGCTGGATTCTTCAACTACCCCTCTCATGCCTCTCTTGAGGGAAAACGAGGCTATCTAAGAACTTGCTGCTGCCAGAAAGAGGCAAAGCAGCTCTCCTTTCCCCGCAGCCCACTCCCAGCTCTGTGGCCCCATGCATCTTGTAAGCATGTAAGCAAACAGTGCTATGCTAGTTGAGCAAACTGAATCAGCATGGTAGGAAGCCCAAAGGAGAGCAGCAGCAAGAGGAGATGGGAAAGACCTCACCTTTAGAGGGCTGTAATAGCAGAGATGTACTGCAGGAAGTAGAAATAGAGTCACTGAACTGAAACAGAATTTTAGTCACCAGAAGACCATGCTCCTCGATTGAAAGTAAAATACTGTACAGAGATTGTGAGAGACAGAGAAGAAACAATTTTTAAAAGTGACTGTTGTGGCGCATCTGGTTTTAAAAGTAAAATGTAATTTATACCTCTAGGAAAAACTGAACGAGCAGCTGGAAGAACAGCGGCAAGAGCAGGCTCTTCAAAGGTACCGCTGTGAAGCTGATGAGCTTGACAACTGGCTACTCAATACCCGTGCAACGCTGGATACCGCTCTAGTTTCCACTGAGGAGCCTATGGACATGGAGGCACAGTTGGTAGACTGTCAGGTAAAATCATCAGTCCTGTAATGTTTAGATGAACGCGATGGACATAGCTTTTTCTGAATGAAGGCAAATATAGAGCATTAATGTTAAGACTGTTATTGAAAGGGATGAGCCAGCGTATTAGTGGAGAAAAAGTTTCTGATCTTGTTAGCACCTCATATACACTCAATAGCTTCATCAGTGATTTGTGAAATAAAATATAGCCTGTTACTCATTTTTTACTAAAAGTTGCAAGCAGTGCTTTAGAAAGCCTATGTAAATATAGCAGTGGGAAAAAAATACATCCTGACTGCAAGAACATACAAAGCTTTACGACTTCTGGAGGACATTTTGTTTTAGTTTAAAGGCCTTGTATTCATTTCACTTAGTCCACTCAAGCAAGAGTTGTTGAACAGGTCCTTTGATAGGTATGAAACACCTGCAGTGTACTTTCCTACTCCTCCAGCTGAAGAACACGCTCACAGTAGCAGTGGTGACTGGGGCAGTGTTGTGTTTTCTTCAGGAGTAATCTGTACCTACATTCAAAAGTCAAGTATAATCATCAGTAGTTACTATTTTTATGAATTTAACATTAATCACCAGAATACCAAAACAACTGTGGAAAATCATTTTGCTGCAATAGGAACAATTTCATATACTTCTCTGTTAACAAGACTTGGATCAGTCATAACATCTAGATTCTCAAATTAATAAGTGTTTTCAATTTTTAAATGAGGATTTAGAAATGTAGGATCATAGCAATGAAAATTATGAGACGGGCAAGGAATAGATGGGTAAAAGGTCCCTTTTGGTATTGAAGATCTCAACTATTTTAGGATAAATGGAAGTTAAATTTCATATAAATCCTATGAATTAAACATCTAGTTAAAGTTCCACCAATACTGCTGCATTATTGGAGTTTTCAGTGCTCAGTCTGAAATGATCACGCATCCTTGGAACCTGTTTGCTGCATATAGATAAACCCTGGAAGCTTAAACAAAGCAGTAATTTTTTTTTGTAAGAAACTCAAAATTTAAAGGAACAATAACTTTGTGGAAAAGTTAATACTGCTGTTCTTTTGGTGGTTCTTAAAATCTCAGCCCATCAAGTTTTGTGTAAAATCCTATATGTTTTTACACTTTTGAGAAACTCTGCCCATCTTATCCTGCATGTATTCCTTCAGGAGAAATATTTATAAGTTTATATGTGACAGTTGATATGAAAACAAAAACATCTGATGTCAGACTAGGTTTTTGAGCAAGATTTGTATGAGCTTTGAGTTTGGAAGTTTGAAACATGCTCTGTGTCTGTAATACATAAATGGTTAATGGAATGTCAGGAAAGTAGCTTTTGAGAATAAACATGCCAGAGATTTGTCACTTTAAGTCTCTCTTTAGACTAAAGAGGATTATACAGAAATCCTTAAGTCCATCATGGACCAATCAGAAAGAGCAAATAGTGAGAAGACAAGCTTATCAACGCAGCCAGAGCAACACATAGCAGGAGGTAGGAAACATTTCACTAAACGTACATGGAAGAAGAGGAAAGAAGTAACTCTAGCTGAGTGCTCTATTTCTTGTCAGTATGGATGCCAGTCTAGCATCTTAGCCACGCTTACCTTTTATGTGCAAATAAAGAGCATCTCCTCTAAGACAAATCCTTTGTTTCAAATAACTTTTTGATTTCCTATTTTGAAAAAGGTTGCAGACAGAAATGGCAAATGCAAACATTTGCAAGCATATTCCTAAGGACTCTGAAAGAGACTGGAAGGCAAAGCAATGGTATCTGACTTGCCCTTAGCTTGGCAACGGGCAAGGTAGGCCACAGGTCGTCTTGCCAGGAAGCGTCACAGATGCTGGAAAATGTATGAATTTGGTTCTTTGTTTTTGCTGCTGCAGAACATGCTGGTTGAAATAGAGCAGAAGGTGGTAGCCTTGTCAGAGTTGTCTGTGCACAACGAGAACTTGCTTATGGAGGGGAAGGCTCACACCAAGGACGAGGCAGAGCAGCTGGCTTTGAAGCTCAGGACGCTGAAGGGCAGCCTTCTGGAGCTGCAGAGAGTGCTCCACGACAAACAGATCAACATTCGGGTAAGTGGCTCTTTCCAGTCGGCTTCACGGTGAGCAGGAGGTTGGGGTATTTCATAGCAGTTCTATGCAACTGGGAAAAGGGATAAAAGCATTTTACTAATTTTGATTTGAGCTATTGATCTTTACTTAGTAGATAGAACTAAATTCCGAAATAAAGAACAGGCTAGCAATCTTTAGCTTATCATATTCAAGTTACCAGCACCACTTCATGGTGAAACTATCACAACCTCACTATCTTCACTGAAAGGAAAATAATAAAGCAGATGATTTGTTAGCTTGGTCTGGATGTACTCTGTTCTTTTTCCCAGTCCCCTTAGTTTGCATGTGCTCTGGGGAAGGATCCCTCTCCCAACAAAAGAACAATCGTAGATAAATACTTTCCTCCATATAGTGTGCACAGTGAAGCAAACAGATAATGTCAGGATAATGAAACATTTTTAAATATGGCTAATACTTAGTGGTGTCATTACACCACACAAAATATTATATAAAGAAAGATACTTTCACCCTCAGTCTTGTCTGAGGTTTCTATTCCTCGCAGCATTGATCTGCTTATTGCCACTAGCTCATTTTATTTAACAGTTGGTTTTGGTTGTTCTTTAGGTTAAACTAGCATGTGGAGAACCGAATACATACAAGAAACCCAACAATGTAATGTCACTGACTGGTTTTGAATTTGCTTGCCCTGCTGTGACTCCTTTCCCCCCCTTTTCTTTTACTTCTTTTCTGGGCTTTGCTGTGCAAATTAAACATGATAAGCTTCAAAGATTTCTAGCTTGTAATGCAGATTAAAGTCTACTGAGAGGTTAGCTTGAAAAGTCACTTGACATTCTAAGAACTATTTTTAGTGCGAAGCAACTGGATAACTATAAAACTTAACATAGCTTCATAAAAAAACCCCAACAAATCAACACAAAAAGAAAGGAAGGAAAAAACCCAGGTATTTATTCCTATTGCCTGTAAGATGAAGTAACTTTAATGTTAACCTTGAATATTAAGCCCAGTGATTAGGCAGGTGAAAAGAATTATCAACAGCATGTAGACATATACTATATTCTGATACATTACTTGTAAAGTGAAAAAGCATCACAGACTTTTTTGCTTCGTTTTAGAACACAAATGATGCATTTTAAAATGTGCTGCATTTTAAAATATAATGGTGTGATCTAGTTTACTTAAACTTATAAAACTGATTTTTGGATGCTTTTCTAATGTAAAAAAACAACTTAATGTAAAAAAAGCAACTTAAGTCCCTTTTGGGACTTACGGAATGTGGAAGGGAATAGATACAGGCAGTATAATGTCTTGAAATTTTCACTGAACACTTTTTTTTCAAATGAGAAATTCTATAATGTCTATTTCCAAACAATCAGGCATAAAGTATTTCTTATGGACTGAGACTCAGAGCATCAGCTCCCTAAAAACACACTAATTCTCATCCACTGTCATTACTGACCCTGAGAAATATTATATGCTAACAGCACTGTTGCTCATGCATGTAAGAAACTCAGATTTACACGTCTCTAGATGTAGTGATAACATTGTAATTGCCCAGAGGCATAAACTAGGTTGCACCCAGAAAAAGAAGGATCCTCGCAGGTTACACTGTGAGACCAAGAGCATTGTAAAGATGAAGCTATATTTTCCTTAAAGCAATATTTCAGCCTATCTGTTATTCCCGTGGCACAAGGCTTTTTTATTTGGTTGGATTTTGGTTGTTTGGGGTTTTTTATGAGCTAGTGTGAGATTCTGTCTCTTCCTTGCAGCAATTTTAGTTTTCCTTCATATTTTAATTAATTAATGTCACTAATGATATGGAAAAAAAGTAATTTGGAGACCAACTCCTTTAATGATAAAATAAAGCACTGAAACTAATCAGAAACATGCTCAGTCAGGAGAGTTCCAGACTGCACTGGTGCCAAATGTAGCATTTTTCAAGCATTTTGAAAGATATACAAAACAATGCTTTATTATAGGTATTTACTAAATTCTGTGAGATAGCAGCAATAAAAGTAGACTCCTTATAAAACAAAGAAGTACAAAGAATTCTGCAGTAAAAAGGAGCATATAGTATTTCCTTGTTACAAAATGTGTTTTTGTGAGGGACCACTTCGTTTCCACGAGACCAATACGCCTGCTATAAGTATATACAATTCTAAAGTCTTTTGAAAGATCAATTTCATCACCATTTTCTTCAGGGATTTTCCAACTCTTTCTGTCCTAGTGTGAATAGTCCCCAAGAATGATAGCTTCAAGCATTTATTTCTCTGTCTATTTAAAGGAAATGTAATACAGTTCCTTCAGACAGAATTCAAATGAAAATGCAAGTGCATTTTTTCAAAATTACATATCCTGTGATTTGAGAATGATAAAATCTGGTTCACAGATAATTTGGGTCTAAAAAGTATGCACAACAGTGTATTTGCAGAACCTTATCACATCCACAAATACCACAATCCCTTTTATACTCTGCTATTGCGGGACCTTTGGGACTGCTATTTATTTGTCGTAGTGTAACTCCAAAATTCTAGCTTTGTAACCCTCTTCCCAGAGAAAAGGAGACACGAAATTAAACGCCCTACCCAAATACGGTGAAGAACTAAATACTGTTGTCTAAAAGAGATGAACAACTGCTGTCCTTAGAATATATAAAATGAAGCAGGTTTTTTTTTTTTTACAATTTGTACAAAGATTGTCTCTTTTTCTCTTTTTTTAATAGAAAAATAAAAAATTCAGGCCCTCTTTATTCTTTACATGTTTTATTTGCCTATCTGATATCCTTTAGTGACATTGTTCACACTCCAACCGCGTCAGCTTGTTCCTCCAAAGCAAAGTATCACAGTTCACCTGCAAACGGAATCCTTAGTGAAACAGAGCTGTTTCAGAGAGCTAAGGGCTAATGGATCTTTCCATCTCTAGATACGTGCTTGCTTGTTTTGCTCCTCTTACAGTTGATACCCTCTAACACTTATACGCCCTTTCAACTCCAGTATACTCATCATCCCCCAAAACTGAAGTACTAAACCTAATTTCTACTATTTGACAGAACTCTGATGTTTCAGTGCCTGGTGCCAGGGACACTGATGGCAGAGGTCCATCCCAATTGTTAATATAAAGAGCACCAGGAGAGGCAAGAGGGCTTTTCTCAGCCAACTCCAACCTTGCTGTCCTTGCCTGGGACAAAGGCTCTCCATAAAGTGGAGCATGTTTTTGTTTTGGAGAGCCTCCTGTAATGTCTGAATCATTTGGTGCTTTTACTGAATTATGGGCAAAGTATGAATCCTACAAAAATGAGATATATAGACGAAGTGGGAGGGAATTAAGCCCCAGCTTTAGCGCTTGAAGTTTTAAACAAAACAAACAAACAAACAAAAGGTGCAAGCTCTACAGTCACCATATGCCTGTAAGCAATAAGTAATATTAAATAAATCCAGAGAGGTATGTTAATCTAAGTAGCCAGACCTACAAGCCTATCTTTGACATTAGGCACAGTGTGGTAGAATCCATACATTTGAATACATTGTCTGCCAAAATATTTTAAATTTACAACCAACATGGATTTCAGAAGTCAAGAAGGTAATAGAGCAGTTTTATGAACTACTAAGGCTTTTGCTCTTTTTTGCTTCACTTGTGCAGAAAGCCTGTCTAATCACTCATGTTGGAAGAACATAGTGATAGAAGTGTGACACGAAGGAACTGTTGGTTTTGCTTTTCTACTGTAACATCCTCTGGTTTGGTCTCTCTTGTTTTCTTTACTGTTCATATCATATAATCTGTTCTTAACTGACTGTGTTTCTGCCAACTGCAGTTGGAGTTATGTACTTAATGATAAATAAATTTTGACCAGTATGACAACCTGCATTACCTCGTTTTTACTGAGACAAAAAAATTGGTTTTAATAAGACTAAAAACCTGACAGAAACAACCCAATCATTCCTTGCATTGCCAGTTAAAGCTCTACCCTCTATTACAGATAAATACTATTTCTTCAAAGAAGCAGAGCAGTCTTCAGAAACACATCAGTCCATGGTCTTTAATCTCTGCTCAAAATGCAGTGGTACATGCTTATTTCTGCATTTTTAATGATGCTTTCTTGCTAGTAACCAATGACCAATAGAAGTCAGGAATCTAAAGTCTTTGCTCACTTCAGAATTCATGTCAGACAGCAGCTTAAGAGGTGGAAGGGGACACTACATGTAGTTTTGAGTTGATGAGCTGGACCTGCTCTCTCTAGCAATATAAAAGATTCTGTGAAATCTTTATTTCTTTCTCTTAAAGCAGGGATCATTACAAGAAAAGGAGGAGAGCGATCTGGACTTTGTTTCCTCACAAAGCCCCAGTGTGCAAGAATGGCTGGCACAAGCAAGAACCACTCGCTCAGAGCAGCAGCAGAGCACCCTGCAGCAACAGAAAGTTGGTGTTTGCATTTCTTTTACTCCTGTCTTTAGATTGTGCTTAACACTGTAGCTGGGGTGTTCTTGTTATGCTGAAATCTTCACTTCGACACTGTTTCTTACTCATTTTGTAATGATGCATCGGAGGGCACTATTTTTTATCTATGACAGCCAGGCAGACCAGACTTCCTAGGTGACTGTGGTCAACTTACCTAATTGCTCTGTACTTCCATTGTCCATTAGTAGAATTAAATTGAATCAACTCTCAAAGTTACCTAAGGAGATGGTATTTGCTCAAAATAGTAATCGAATTGTCTTTATAGAAGGAAAAATGCACACATTATAAGGTATATTGTGTTGGATGATATCCTTACTAGGTTAGGTTCCAGAAATTACACTGCTTTAGTCAATTAGTTCAAAACCCTAGTTTATGTACCAGTTTGTGTCCCTGGGTAGAGAATTTGCACTGCTTCTCGTGCTCAAGCAGGCCATATCAAAAATAGCTCAACTGTCCTTGCATGACAGTTACGCAACATAGACATATTCTTCCAAGGCAAAACCAGTCTGTTTGAAGTTTTGTTTTGTGTTTGTGACTTTCTATGATAGGAGCTGGAACAAGAGCTAGAAGAACAGAAGAATCTGCTTCGGTCAGTGGCATGTCGTGGAGAAGAAATCCTAACACAGCAAGGCACTCCAGAAGGCTTGTCTATAAGGTGTGCTTTCATGTGTTCTGTGAAGTAAATTTCTAGGACTGTGCTTTGTCATCCTTATGTTTACGTTACCTTTTGCGTTATATTCCTCTAATTTTTATCAGTTTTGTACAGCACCTAGGATACTGGAGTCCTGGTTTATAATTCAGTGGTCTGATAATATAGTTACACGAACTGTTTTGTGCTAATAGATCATCTTTAGCATTTAGAAATTTATTTTATTATCAAGCATCACGCTAAAATTACAAACTAAAAGGATCTATTAGACAAGCAGTGGATCAGTTGTAGTATAGGTTTGTTGTCCAGCCTTGCTGTGTGAATCATAGCTGATCTCTAAAACTGCCTTTGTAACCAGGGCTCCCCAGATGAGATAGCCATTGCCTATTTTTTCTCCTTCCTGCAGTTAGTTAAGATTTTTATTTTTGAAGCCTTGTGTATTTCAGATTTTATCTCTAGTTTATATTTTCTTGCATGTTTTCCCATTTGGGAGGGAAGTCGATGTATGAAAGCCTCAGCTCTGACTGGAAGAGACTTCTGCTCTAGAGAAGGCAGAAGAAAACTGCTGCCTACTGCTGATATGGACCTTCGGGTAGCAGATAGGACTTGGGAAGAGGAAAACAGGGTGAAGATTATTAGCTCAGTAATCAAGGAACAGTCAACCCTTCTGTTAAAACACTTCCTTGATTTATCTCAGTAGTAATGAGCACTCTTGTGGCTCCTCTAGCATGCTAGAACATGAAGGTAGTTCATGAGGCAGCAGAATGCATAGGGAATGTAAGTTCTTTTCCTCACTATTTGTGTTAATTCAGTGTGGTTTCTTATTATGATGCCAGAAAGTCCTTATCTCCCTCTGTCACATCATGATATACTATAGAAACAAACAAAAAAATCAAACAGAAAACACTGAGCTACATTCACTGTTTACCAAAGTTAAACTCATATGCTTGTAGAGCATTAAAATATCAGGATATGTCTGGGATTTTGAGAGAGGAGGTGAGAAAAGAGTCAGATAATTTTTTTTATTTCATGCTTTGAAGTAGAGCTTGTTTAGAGGTTATATTTCAATGCACTATATATTCAGTCTGCTTTCTTGCTGTTACAAACCAGCTTTTGTCTAACTATCTGGAAAAAAAAAACACAAGTGAAATGTAGAATTTCCTAGTTGAAAGAGGAAACACCTTATACAGTTATAACTTTTGTATTTGTTAAATCTTTATGCATATTCCCATTCAGTGTGAAGCCTGATACACTCTCTGAGGAATTAGGCTTGGAAGGTGAGAAGGCATCACCTGAAGAACAGATGAAGGTGAAATGGGAAAGCCTGAACCAGGAATTCAGTACCAAGCAGAGACTGCTCCAGAAAGCTTTGGAACAAGAACAGCTGGTAAGTATTTTCAGTTTCTCTTTACATTTTTTTGATGAAAGCAGTTGTCACAACATGAGGTACAGTGCATAGCAAATGCATTAAGATGATGTAGTTAATGCAAAGGATATGGAAGAATTTATATTTGTGATATCTTAAAAAACTTTAAATATTGGCACTAGCACTGCTTTTGTTCAAAGTGATTTGAACTGCACTACCACTCAGGTGCATAAACTAGAAAGGAAGAAAGGGCTCAGACAAAGTTTTGATCTACTTATCTATCCCAGGATAATTGTGTAACAAATCATCTCTCTGGAATTGACCAGTACTCTGGCAACTACTTAGAAGACAAGGTGGGATTTTTAGTTTGAATTTATTGGTTACATCCAATTCTTGATCGTAGAGGGTACGTGACAAAGAAGTAAGTGATCTCAGCCACAGAATTTTTACTGAAAGAAAGAGCTATTTATGAAAGAAACCAGGGAAAATCCAAGATCTGTCTTAACACACATCCTCCATTTTCTTGTTAATATACCCAGGCCCACTATTCTTTATACAACACTGTCTTAAAATCAGCTCCAACATTCTAATATCTTGTATTCATTCAATAGTAAGTAATTATATTTTTCTTTGGTAAAATCAAATCACTGCTAATTCTGGCCGCACGTATTTTTCTTGTGCTTCTAGTGTACCTCCTGTTGAGCAATCTTTTATTCAAGATACTGATAACACAGAACGGTAGTGGGAGGACCGTGAGCATTATTTGGTGATATCCTCAGTCAGCAGTACAACCTGTATAGCCAAACTTTGCGCCCTTTATATGGTAGAAGCATTCTAATTAGTACTTCTCTTTCAGCAGCTTTATACCAGACCAAACAGACTGATACCTGGAATGCCTATGTATAAGGAGGAAGGACAGGATGAAGATAAATCCTCAGTGTCACCAGTACTGGTTAAACTAAATCAGGCCTTTGAAGATGTGTCATCTGAGGTAACAGTTCGATTATCTTTCTACCTATTCTGCAGCAGAGCCACATTTACAATGAAAACTCCTCTTGCTCACACCTGGAAATCCAGACCTTTTCCCAAACAGTAGATGTTAGAAAGAGTATCTTGTACATCTACTCTGGACTTCTCTGGTTCCTTTTGCTCAGGCTGGACAGGTGGAGCGGAGCCTGCATCTTGAACAGAAGCTGTATGATGGTGTCTCAGCCACCTCCTTGTGGCTAGATGGTGTGGAAGAACAGGTCTTTGTTGCTACAGCTCTGTCACCAGAGGAGGAAACAGAAATATACCTCGGCAAGCAAGAGGTAAGGAGTCCATGCATTAGACTTCCTTTAAGTTGCCGATAAATATGTGGTTTATGTAGTGTTTAGGAAGAAGATATTAGAATCCTGGATAAGTGACATGTTGCTGCCATAGCGTCTATGTAATTGCACTATTCTGCTACTGGTAGAAGTAACTTTATGGACCGTGTAGAGAGCATTGCAGAAAGCAGCCCCTGACCCAAATTTTGCCTGGTCAGAAGAAAATTCAACATAGAGTCTTTCTTCTGTTTAACTTCTTTGCTAAGTATTAGCAAGCACGATATTATTGAAATTAAAACAAAGAGACAAAGAGGGGGGAATGTTCTGTGATATAGAAACAGCACAAATTCATCACCGTGCAAGGGAATAGAGGAGAGGGGGAAGGAAGAGGATGGAGATGAGAGACAGAGAGAGGGGCAATAGAACGAAGGATAGTGGTTGTAAACTAAAAGAGGGTAGATTCAGACCTAGATATAAGGAAGAAAAAGACTTTTTACAATGAGGGTGGTGAAACACTGGAACAGGTTGCCCAGAGATGTTACATAAGCCCAGTCCCTGGAAACATTCAAGGTGAAGTTGAACTGAGCACTGAGCAACCTCATCTAGTTGAAGATGTCCCTGCTCACTGCAGGGGAGTTGGACTAGATGACCCTTAAAGGTTCCTTCCAACCCGAAATGTTCTATGATTCTACATGATGTTTTTTCAGTAATTCTTTTCGTCAGGGCAGCCCAGGGTCTTTTTTCTATCAGAGATACTGTAGCTGTGTAGCTTTATCTAGTGTGTGTGTGTATATTGACAATGTAAAAAAAGTCACTGCAGCCCTGCAAAGTTGATAGTGGTGAAGACAATATACTTACCTGCTTTCCAGAATATCTGATTGGTGTTTTGTTTTGTTTTCTACAAAATCAGTCTCTTGCCAAAGAAATCAAAGACATAACAGAAGAAATGAATAAGAACAAGAATTTATTTGCTCAGCTATTTCCTGAGAATGGTGATAATAGGGATATTATAGAAGACACTTTGGATTGTCTCCTGAGAAGACTGACCTTACTGGAGTCAGTAGTAAGCCAGAGATGCCATCAGATGAAAGGACGGCTCCAGCAAATAGTGACTTTCAAGGTATGATGCCCATATGAAGGAATTAACAGGGGTACATGTCAAATGGGGATATGAAGGATGTGATTCCCAAAGCAATGAGAATTTTTGTTACAAAATCTAAAGAACAAGTTTGTTACAGGTTTTTACTGAAAAATCAGACTTCTTCATAGGCTGTGCAAAACTTGACATGCAAATAATTTTAAACTCTGTGCAATTCATAAACTCATGCAGTTATTGTAAAGTCATCACTTACTCCATAATTTCTCACACTGAGGGCATTACATAAAAGGAAGTTGTTGACTACTGTTCTCAAAGGAGATAAAGCAACTTTAGAGTTCCACTCTATACATTTTATAATTTCAAAAATGGTAGTAGTACACTGTTTATACTAGGTGAGGTAGGGTAGAAAATATCATACTGATTCCCACTTTTCTGACCATCTGTTGAGATGAATTCATGATTGTAGCTTGGCAAAATTGTTAAGTAACATTTATGCATCTGCTCTGATAAAGTACTCTTAAAGTTATAATGGGTAGCCTTGTAATATGTTGAAGATTATTTACTTTTGTTATATTTGCTTAAGTTTATAATGAAAAAAGCCTCCCTTGAAAATTAAAACCTATCTTGTTTATGAGCCTATGTAGTTGAATAAACTATATAAGAATAACATATTTTTTGTTAAGTAAAGCTAGTGATCCTTGCTAGTAAAATGTTCACAGGTTACATTTTGGGTAGGAGTTACTATAGATTTTGGATCATGTATACCCAGTTAACAGATTTTCAGCAATGTTAAATGTTTTGCATTGGCTAATTATGATGCTTTCAATTTTGAACAGATTTTATGCCTTAGTGCTGATGCTGTAATGCTTTAAACTTTTTAGAGCTTAAATATTTTTCAGTTGGCTCGTACTGTGATTGGCTATAATTTGTTGTTGTTGCCTCTTGCAGAATGATCTGAAGCTCCTGTTTACATCAGTGGCTGATAACAAATATTTAATTCTACAGAAATTAGGAGAGTCAGTTGAAAGACCAGAAACAGAACAAATGCAGGTATTACCAAATGTCTATTGTTTGGGGAGAGGGGAAGAAGTATAGTTTCTATTCAAAGTGTAAATGGAATCTAGATAAAAGTTGATTTTTGTGGGAATATGTATGTGTTCACATAAAGTATGTGAAAATGAATGCTTCCAGGAGTGTACTGTATGTTTATAAACTAAAAAACCAAAACCAAAAAAACCCCACCCCAACATAAAGTGTCTTTCTCATCTCCCCAGCTGACCTAGTTATGCATATACTGGACAGTATTTGAAAGAAAGAAAACTTCAGTGAACCAAAAAAAGTCTAAAGTTTGGCTAAATTGTTTGGCTGTTAGACTTTATTAAAAAACAAAGGCGCCTTCCTCTGCACCGATTTATAGTAATATCTTGACTGTTATTTTAGTTGAAGGCAATAATTGTGTTTTCTTTATCAGGAGTTGCCTAATGAATAATTAACTATTACTATGACAAATTATATCCTGTCTCCCTGTTTCTGTTTTGCCAATGAGAAAAGTGAAAAGGGCCACATTCTGCAGACGATTGTTGTTACCCAAGTGTTACTGATGCATGGTGACTGAGAGGAAGAGACTTACCCTTCAGTTAAACTGGAATACCAGACTTTATATACCTGATATCAAATTTTGAAGGAACATTAAGACTCCCATATGAATAAGAGAGCTGGAACTCCATGTCTTTTTTAATTGTCCTCCACAGTACAAAGATCGGCAAAAATTTGTCTCCTGTATGATTAAGTTAACTACCAAATAGGAAAACAATGTAATAATAAAAACAGCTGAATTAACTTGTTTCTAAATTAACTTGTTTCTGAACATCTACCTTGGCTGGTACAACATTCAAATTTAAAAGCACTGCTGTTCACGATGTGATTAGGAAAGTAGAAACAAGGCCCTTAGTCAGCCAGGTAACTTAACTGCATGAAGTGTGAGTTTAGTGACTGTATTGCACATATTCTACATTACTGAGAGTCAAGAGTTCTACTCACAGCTTAAGCATATTTGGATTGGCAGTTTCCAAGAAAGTGCCTTAACAAAGGATTTTAACTACAGGAGTCTGCCTTGTGCTTTTAACTTTGTTATAGCTTGTATGCATTACTTCAGCAGAGACTCCTAGTTTTGAAGACCTGGGAAAGCTTATGGCTTCCATGAAAAAAGTTATTATCACCTGCTTATACTTAAAAATACCTATTTCTGTTCCTAAATTGTAATTTTCCAAATGCAAAAGGGGATGTACAAGTCCTTTTCCTTGATGGTAATTTTGGCCCTATCCACGTCCTGAAAGGGAACTCCGCACAGATCTTTGCTATCATGCATGTCTTCTGCTTTAATGGTTGTTTGCAGAGTGTTAGAACAACTAATAGTCCTTCTGTGTCTGTCCTATATAAGTAAAAGCATTGAACTCAACAGCAAGGTTGGCTGTAAAATAGTTAAACAGTAAAATAGCTAATAGTAAAATAGCTTAGTATTAATAAAAAAATAATGCTATATTGTCTTTAAGAATCAAACTGGGCTTTCCCAACTTTGAATTAATACTTTTTTCTTTATAGTATCCTTTAAAAATTCAGCAGATTGAAGAACTGATTAATACTTCAGGAAGAAAACAGAAAAGAATATTACTGTATGACACCTACAATACTGTTATTAAACCTTCAGACTAAGTGATGTAATTTTCAAATACAGGTTATACTGGAGGCAGAAGAAGGCTTGAAGGAACTAGATGCTGGAATCAGTGAATTAAAGAAACGTGCAGACAAGCTACAAATTGACCAACCTTCTGTGCAAGAGCTATCTAAGATCCAGGTATGGTTCGTGAGTTCCATCCTAGTCCTGTCTGGTGATATCAAAGATATTACGCTCCTTTTAATTGTTCACAAGGCAGTTTAGGAAAGCATGTTTAAAAGCATTTCAGTGTTTATAAAAAAGTACTTTCTCCCTCGTTCACCTGTTTTTTCTACTTCCACATTTTCAAATTTTCTAACATCTCTTTTAATAGTAGAGATAATAAGTATTAATAATAAAAAGACACAAGCCCATGTTTTCTTTTGGCTCTAGACTCCCTATTCAAATAGATACAGCTAAGCATGTAAATATAAATGTCTGCTGAAGGTTGATCTCTGTTCTTACCAGTGTCTCATGATCTGGGGTTTAGTTCTACCTCGCATCTGTCATTAAAAAAAAAAGGAGGGAGATGAAAGGGATTAGATAGTTAAGTGTGACCTGAAATGGGAAATGTTTTGCTTTTACACCTCTCATGTTCCTACATGTTTTCAGTTAGACTTGATTTTGACCACACCTAAGCAGTAGGACTATTTTAAGGTGCTCTAAAGTAGATACATGTTGGCAATTGATCAAAACTTATATAAGGCTGTTGAAACTCCTTTGTGAGTAGTTTGGTGCTGAGGCAGAGGAGTGCTTAAGGAAAGGTCAAGGAGAAGGTTTAAAACTGAATTGTACCTATTATAATGGCATAATAATAAACTGGAAACAAGCAAAACGGTTGAAAAGGGAAGATAAACTTATTAAGCCAACAAAACAGTGATCTCAATTAAAAATGAATGACAAGGAATTGTGCCAATGTGTCTGTTGCCCAGTTCTTTATCCTTTTTCCCTTAGAGCCTCTTGCTTTTTTTTTTTTTCCCCCTTTCAGATTATGAGAAAATAACCCTTTCCCCTTGATATCAGTTTTTAGAAAAGCCTTCCTTTTGCTTTTTTGACAGTTGTGCTTCTCACAATTTTCTCTTTAAAGCTAGGAGTGCCAGCTGTAGTCTGCAGGTGGATACTTTGCTTTAGCACTGGATGGCTATAGAGGAATTTTGGTTTATTAGTTTCTGGATGTCTTCTCTTAATCAAAAGTGTGGGCTTATCCTCACCATCAGACATATGGTCTGGGGATACAATTCTGAAGTGCAAAACAATAAAGTAATCCTATTCAGGAAAAGAAAAGGATCTGTAGTTTGTTCTCACTTTTATGGCTATACAAGATGAGTAATAGCACATAGGAAATGATGAGATTTTTCTTTTGGATAATTTTGTGATTTGGCAGTATGGGCACACTGTGAAATACACACTGCACTTTTTCTGCACTTCGCTGTCCTATATAAAGCCTATTGCTATTTTAAACATGGTTCGGTTTTTACTATAAGTTGTATGTATCATGCTCGCTACCAGTAAGCTACTGGATTAGGAGAGGAAAACAAATCTGGCTTTGGGATGTGTATAGTCTGTAGCTGTGATGGAGCCCATCCAATCCCCTGCATTATAAGAAGCAAAATGTAAACAGCATCTTCAGTAGACAGTAGCCACACAGTAGTCTATTTTGGTGACGTAAGCTCGATCAACCTACTCCTTTCCTTCTTAAAGCAAGCCTTTGGGATTCTGCTAATGTTGTTGCTGAATGCATGCACTTGAAGGAGTTGCAGGTCTTGCTTATTTTTTCTCTCTTGAAATGTTAATCTCTCAATGAAGTCAGTATATCTGCACAGTCTTTTTGAGCTGGAAATAGCTACTCTGCTACTATTCATAAAGGAACACAGAGACAATAAAGTTGCTTCTAGTAAGACACGTGTAAGGTGTGAAATAAGAATCACTGTTGCTGCTCTTTTCATCCCAGGATAAGTATGATGAGCTGATGATGATTATTGGATCCAGACGAAGTGACCTGAATCAAAATCTGGCTCTTCAGAGGCAATATGAACGGGCTTTGCAGGACCTGGCTGACCTGGTAGAAACAGGCCAGGAAAAGATGTCTGGTGACCAGAAAATGATGGTTGCTTCTAAGGAAGAGGTTCAGTCACTACTTGAAAAACATAAGGTAAGAAACTGTGACATGTTTCAGGACTAATCATGACTGTGCTTGTACACAGCAGATTGCTAACTTTCTGCTACTAAAGGTTCAGGAGCTTTTCAGAATGGTGTGCAGGTATTAAATCAGGATATTAAAACTTACTGTATTTTAAATTGAAATCAATGAACTGTTCTGACTGAATGGCTTTCAAATGCTCTGTTGAAGGTACACCCAGGTAGTTTGCATTTTCTTCGTTATTCTAATAAGCAGTTCCTATTCTTGTCCTGTCAGGCTACATAGCAATTTCCTCCACCACTCCACTCTTTTCCCAACAGAAATTTACAGTTGCTAATCACACCCACAAAGTACAATAACACCCTTTCACATTTTTTATCAGGCAAATTTTTTTTGTGATGTATATCTGATTTAAACTATTTTTGTTTATAGAATGAGAGTTGGGATGGAATTTGCATGCAAAGGATGACATCCTTCTTTCTTTAAAAAGGCCGTTGTCCTCTTTTAATTACGTGTTGTATTTTGTGAACTGTTGCTGGAGTGAAAAGTTTCCCTAATTCTATGTCTACAGATACTTGATGTACTGATAATTAAAATGTTGATTTAGTGATAATTAACTAACAATTGCCTTTTCTCTTTTCTATTCTCTCTTTACCCTCCCCCTCACACCCAAATCCCTCAGGAGTATTTTCAGGGGTTAGAGTCTCACATGATCCTGACGGAAACACTTTTTAGAAAGATGAGTAGCTGGGCACTCCTGAAGGATACTCAGTCACATTCAGAGCTAATGACACAAGCTTCAGCGGTTTTGAAGCTGGCTCATAAACGAGGTGTGGAGCTGGAATACATTCTGGAGGTGAGAATTTCTGTGGTCTTTTCTGCACTGCCATTGTGATCATCTGCCAGAATATTCTATACTGTTGATTTCCTGTGCTTGGAATTGATTGATGTCAGTCCCTTTTGTTGTACACGTAAAGCAGTGATAGACTACATGTAATCTAGATGATCCAGGGGCTAGAGCACCTCTGCTATGAGGAGAGGCTGAGAAAGTTGGGATTGTTCAGCCTGGAGAAGAGGAGACTCTGGGGAGATCTTATAACTGCCTTCCAATACCTGAAAGGAACCTACAGGAAGGCTGGGGAGGGACTTTTTACAAGAGTGTCCAGTGGTAGAACAAGGGGTACTAGATTTAAACTGAAGAAGAATAGGTTTAGATTGGATCTGAGGAAGAAATTCTTCAGTACAAGGGTGGCAAGACTCTGGAATAGATTGCCCGGAGAGGCTGTAGATGCCCCTTCCCTGGAGATGTTCAAGGCCAGGTTGGATGAGGCCTTGGGCAACCTGGTGTAGTTAAGGGCATCCCTGCCCAAAGCAGGGAGGTTGGGTCAGGGGATTTCTAAGGTTGCTTTCAGCCTAAGCCATTCTATGATTCCATGATCTTTGCTGTTAGAACTGTTGTGAACTTCAAGTGACACAAGTTGTGTTCCTCTAAATTTAAAAGAGCTGCTGAGATTTAGCTGACTGCTTGGGAGGGTCCAGTGCAGAGCCACAAAGATGATGAAGGGAGTGGAACATCTCCCTTTTGAGGAAAGGCTCAAGGAACTGGTCTCTTTAGCTTGGAGAAGAGGAGGCTGAGGGTTGACCTCATAAATGTTTATAAATACGTTAAGGGGGAGTGTCAGGAGGACGGAGCCAGGCTCTTTTTAGTGATGTCCAATGACAGGACAAGGCACAATGGGTACAAGCTGGAACATAGGAGGTTCCACAAAAATATTAGGAAAAACTTTTTCACTGTGAGGCTGACAGAGCACTGGCACAGGCTGCCCAGGGAGGTTGTGGAGTCTCCTTCTCTGGAGACATTCAAGACCCTCCTGGACACATTCCTGTGCGATCCACTGTAGATGATCCTGCTCTGGCAGGGGGGCTGGACTAGATGATCTTTTGAGGTCCCTTCCAACCCCTAACATTCTGTGGTTCTGTGATGATAGCTTTATCCACGTGTTCTAACCAAAAATTGAGCTTGCACAGAGGTAGTATGTTATTATAGGGTCACTGCACATTTGTACTGTTATTTCTGTACATTCACAACCTGCAGCTATAGGGTTTCAGACTGAGAAAGTCAATAATAAAAATTCTAGATACCTAGATTCAATATTCACTATGTACATGGTTAATTTGTGCTTGCAGACCTGGATACATCTGGATGAAGATTACCAGGAACTTACCAGACAGTTGGAGTCTATCGAAGGTAGCATTCCCACTGTTGGTTTGGTGGAAGAGACGGAGGACAGGCTTTCAGACCGGATTACGCTTTTCCAGGTTGGTGCTTTTTAGATATTCTTTATGGAAAAGTTAGGTGAAAGGGACCTTTGAAGGTCAGCTAGTCCAGCCTCGAACTTGAAGCAGGACAGTTGCCATGGACTGAATCAGCAACAGGTTTGAAAATCTCAAAAGATGGAGTTCCAACAGCTGAGCTGGGGACCAGTGTCAGTGCTGCATCATCTCCTGCGGAAAAGGTTTTCTGTAATGCCCAATCTAAACCTTCAACTTTCACCTTGTCACTATTGCATGGCACTACTGATGAGCATTTACGTCTTCGCATCTCTTTTATTCTACTCCAAACAGTTGTAGGCCTTTGTTAGACTGACCCTTAGCTTCCTGTTTGTCAATCTAAAAAAAGCACACCATTCCCAGCCTCTTTTTAAAGGGCATGTGCTCTAGGTTTCTAAACATCTTAATAGCTCCACACGAGGCCCTGATTACTTCCTCCTTTTTGAACTCAATGTGAGGTGGGGGCAGAGCAGAATCAGATGCACTAGATAAGGTCTCATCATGTAGATGAGGATGATAAAATAAGTTGGTTGTTCACAATCCTAGTGTAGGCCAGTGCTTCAGCTTACCTTATTGATGATGTCTTAGTTATGGAAGATGCCAGGTTAAATACTCTAGCCATTCCCTTCCTAGCCTGTAGTGAGAAACAAGGTTATTCTGCCAAAGGTGCAGAATTTGCACTTTTTATTGAGTCTCTCTTAAGGTTTCTGCTGCCTCCAACCTCACATTAATTAAAGTATCTCTGGACTAAGTCTGACATTTTTATTCTCAATCAATCTCCCTATGTTAGTGCCATCTCTAGATTTAGTGAGTGGCTGACCACTCTCTGTCATCATCAATGCCATTAATGAAGATATTCAAGAGGTTCGGGCTTTAAACATCAGCCATCTCTGCCTATTACAGTCTGCCAGCCAGACATCAAGCCTTTGATCTCTAGTGTTTGAAACTGGTAATGCATCCAGTTTTCAAACTGTAACAGCCAATTTACACAGCCCAAATTCTCTCCGCTTCCAGAGGAGAGTCCTGTTGGAGATGATGTTAAAGGCCATACTGAAGTCAGTCTCATCCACAGAGACAGTAATCTGGCCATAAAAGGCTGTCAAGTTAGTGAACCCAAGCTGAGTATTCCTGATTGCCTTTTGGTCCTTTTTGTCCTTCAAAATGAATTCCAAGAGTATGCACTCCATGATATTTCCTGAGAGAAAGGTGAGGCTGCACAAATTTCAGTTCCCTGGGTTGCTTTCCTCCTCAAGTGCAACAAGAACTAGTAGTTTAAATATAGGTTTTCTACCACATCCTGTTTTTCCAGTCTGTTCTCAAAATTAGAATTCTGGTCTAGTGTTTTGTCTTTGTCTCATTATACACCAGACACTTTGGTTAGGCTTTTTTTGTTTTACAGAAAAATGTCTGCCAATTTTTTCTTGCAAATTGACTTCTTGTCTACTCTGAATTTGTTATGTATATTGTTCTTTTACCAGACAGCTTTCTGCTTTTGCAGTGGTATGAGGAGAACCTAAACAATCCATTGCGTAGGGGGTTTATTTTTGTTTTGTTTAATGCCAGGAATTGTTTGTGTTTGTTCTGACCCTAAGTTAGTTTTCCTTCTTTGTTTCTCTTTTCAGTTGCATAAAATGGGTTATTCGAATCCAGTTTCGGATTCTGCTGTGGCATAATTTTTAACACTTTTTTTTTCTCCTCTTGTGGCCACATTTATGTTAGAAATCCATCATAATTGATTTATTAATATTTTAGGATTTTTTTATGCTGTTATCTAGGAGTTACACATTTATTTGTGTATGTATTATATATAAGTACATGCACACATACACATATAAAATTCTATTAGAGCTCTGTTTATGTGAAAGAGACAATAAGAAGAGCAATAGAAAGTTTATGTATTCACCGTGAGACGGGTAGTTCTTCAGATTAGTTCCAGAAGAACTGAAAAATGGGAGTGCATGTACATTTTGTGTCTAAGCTTAGTCAAATATACAGATGTTTTTAAAATCTGTAGTATTTGTGTGATGATAGTAGAATTGGATGGGTATGTTTGCCCACATATACAAATTCTTTACCTGTGCACAAAGGAAATGAAATCTGTCTCTGCTCCAGGTTGGATTCAGGGTAAGAATATCAACAGCCTTTCCTTTTTCAGTACCTTTTTTGCTTTCTTGTGCTGTAACAACTGACTTTTGTGTTCAGGGATTTGGATGAGTGGGGTGACTTTCTCTTTTGTAGCCATGGATAGCAAGAGGGTAGATCAGTAAAAGAAGAGTTAGATGACCAGAGAGCTGACGATAGGCATTGAAAGGGCTGAAGAGTGACCACTGTTAATAACTTAATATTGGACACCTCTGACTTCCATTGCAGTAGGTTTCACCAGGTGATGGACTAAATTCTGACATTTTAATCAATTTCTTTCAAAATGGTGTTGCATCATGAAAATTCTTTTGAAATTGCTCTTTTCAAGTGTAAAATATCTACACCAAGGAGGCGTTCATCATATGGAGGTATCCGTCGACATACTGAAGTGATGGGGTTCATTACAGCACATTCAGATTTTGAGAGGTTACCTGCATGATGGTTCTCGGAGTTGTAGAGCTGGAGCAGAGGGAAAAAACGTGATGTACCATGGTGACTTCTGGAAGGAAAGAAGTCAGAAAGTTGTACTCGATGGGACAGAGCCTAGGTGGATGCCTGTATCTAGTGGAGTGCATCAAGGATTGATACTAGGGCCAGTGCTGTTCGATATATTCATCAGTGACCTGGATGAGGGAACAGAGTGCACTGTCAGCAAGGTTCCTGATGAAACAAAACTGAGAGGAGTGACTGACACACCAAAAGGCTGTGCTGCCATCCAGAGAGACCTGGACATGCTGGAGAGTTGGGCGGGGAGAAATTGTATGAAGTACAACAGGAGCAAGTGTAGTTTTGCACCTGGAAAAGAACAACTCCATGCACAAATATAGATTGGGAACTGACCCATTGGAGAGCAGCAGAGTAGGGGAGAGAGACCGTGGCTCCTGGTGGACAGCAGGATGCCCATGAGCCAGCAATGTGCCCTCATGGCCAAGAAGGCCAATGGCATCCTGGGGTGTATTAGTAGGTGACTAGCTAGTAGGTCGAGAGAGATTCTCCTGCCCCTCTACTCTGCCCTGGTGAGGCCACATCTGGGATATTGTGTCCAGGTCTGGGCCCCTCAGCTCAAGAGAGACAGGGAACTGCTTGAGAGAGTCCAGCGCAGAGCCGCAAAGATGCTGAAGGGAGTGGAACATCTCCCTTATGAGGAAAGGCTGAAGGAGCTGGGTCTCTTTAGCTTGGGCAAGAGGAGGCTGAGGGGTGACCTCATAAATGTTTATAAATATATAGAAGATGATTGTCCAAAGAGTGGAGCCAGTCTCTTCTCAGGGATGTCTAATGACAGGACAAGGGGCAACAGATGCAAGCTGGAGTATAGGAAGTTCCACACAATGATTAGGAAAAACTTTTTCACTGTGAGAGTGACAGAGCACTGGCACAGGCTGCTCAGGGAGGTTGTGGGGTCTCTTTCTCTGGAGACATTCAAAGCCCACCTAGACGCATTCCTGTGTGACCTACCGTAGGTCATCCTGCTCTGGCAGCGGGGCTGGACTAGATGATCTTTCAAAGTCCCTTCCAACCCCTGACATTCTGTGATGCTGAATATGTTACGAAGTGCAACAGAAGTAGACTAAATGTTGAGAAAGTGTGATAGCAGAGACCTGCAGAGCTGTCTAACCATCTCCTCTCTCATTACAGCATCTCAGATCTAACCTGACTGAATACCAACCTAAATTATACCAAGTGCTAGATGATGGGAAAAGGCTCCTTTTTTCTGTTAGCTGCTCAGATCTTGAAAGTCAACTGAATCAATTGGGAGAACAATGGCTGAGTAACACCAGCAAGGTTACTAAGGAGCTTCACAGGCTGGAGACAATACTGAAACACTGGACAAGGTAATGCTGATGTAATGGACAGTATAAACTTCTTCACCTGCGCTGTTCAGGTCAAAGTTGTTCTGAACCCAGAACTATTACATTCAACATTTAAAAGAAAGTGCTTTGAGATGTATGTGATAATTTGAGTACTCTACAATATCCTATTTCTATTCTATAGAAGAGTTATCACACTCTCTCATTTGCAATAAAACATACCAGATAACAGCTGGTGAGACGAAGTCAGAAGATATTTTATTTAGATGACTAATCTGGAAGCCTCGAGTTCATACCAACGAGGTTGGTGGGAAAGGATGTGTGCTTTGCTAGGTAGCATGAGTAGCTTCAGCATGTTCTGGTAGGGGTATTGCCACTGCTGGCTTCTTGTGGGTTTGTATCATTGCATATATGGAATGGAGATTTTATGTGCATTTACTGATGTTTGTATGCTAGTTTATATAGTTTATATATAAAATTTGTCTATTATTCATAATATCCCAGGTTGTTGGCTCACTAGCCTTTCAAGAGAGAAGCATAAAGGCCTTGTGCGTATAAAAGCTATGTGGAGACACTCTTAGTTGTTTGGCATATGAAATGATATGGAAATAGTTTCTGAAAAAGGATTAAGTTTCTGTTATGAGATACCTTATGGTAAAGCTTTGGAAGGTTGAGCCTTGTAATGGAAAGGAAAAATCTGTTTATGTGTGTGTGATGGGGTACTGTTACAGCTTGCCCAGACAGATTTGTAACCTAATTACTAGTTGTTCATTAAACTTAGTTTTTTCCAAAGAGGCAAAGCAAAGGTACTGTTAGGAATTGTAGGTGTGATGGTTAAAAAAAGTTTTCTGATACCATGCCTGTCTTTAAAATTATTCATGTTTTTTTAAAAAAAATTGATAAAGGGAAGAATATATTTTTATTATTGTTTTAAATATGACATACAGTATCTTCCAGTAACACATGGAGAAGAGGCTGTTCAGCTGGAGGTAAGAAGTGGCAATGACTGTTTTAGGTTTTTTTAACATCTTTACAGGTATCAGAGTGAATCAAATGAATTGACACATTGGTTGCAATCTGCAAAGGAGCAACTTGAGTTTTGGAGCCAGCAGTCTTTGACAGTTCCTCAGGAACTGGAAAAAGTCCGAGACCACCTGAACTCCTTTTTGGTAAGTCATTTGTGGACCTGGGACACCTTTTTCTCTCCAATTATAAATAAACAGTTGAGCAATCATGTTCTTATACTTTTTCTCATTACTGAAGTAGTGAGTATACAGAAAAAAAAAGATGTCTGCTTCTGTAGGTGAGCAGTCCTTCAAAAAACTGGTGTGCATGCACATTAAGCACTCCTTTGCTACATACAGTAATTGTAACTGATTCTGAAAACTGAAAATTCTTAGCTTTCTGAGATAAAGCTTTAAGTACAATAAACAAGTAGTTGATAATTTCTACAAAAATAATTCTATTTACAGGAGTTTTCAAAAGAAGTGGATGCTAAATCATCACAAAAGTCTTCTGTCCTGAGTACTGGGAACCAGCTCCTCAGGCTGAAGAAGGTGGATACAGCAGCGCTGCGTGCTGCATTGTCCCACATTGACAATCAGTGGACGGAGTTGCTCACACAAATCCCGGCAGTACAAGAGAAACTGCACCAGGTAAGGAAGGCCAGTGATGGTCTTTGGTATTCCAGAAAATTCAAACCATACAGCTGACACTGCCTTTGAGAGACAGTTGCTCCCTTCCGCAGTACATCCATGTGAGGCAAGATAGGGACTTTACTCCTTTTTTAATGCGGGAAAGCTTACACTTATGTCCAAATTGTTTCTACCCATACTGTCTTAACGCTAGTTGGCGTTAATGTCGAACTTTCACAGTTATATTTGTTAAATTTTAACCAAAGAACAGATGAGTGTTTTTACAACATATTGGTATGCATTTTGGAAAAAGGAAGTTCACAGACTTGTACCCTGTCAGGTTTGGATGGTGGTTTTGTTCATATTGAATAGACTGGGTTCAAGTCTGTGCAAGATAAATCTAAAAACACTGTGCAAAGTTCCTGCACATGTATGTACGGTCAGGAGAGCTTTTTAACTCTATAATATTGAGGTTAAAGAATTATATTGGTCTAAAAGTTAGTTTAGTATTTAGTTGCTAGGAGGTTATCAGTGTAAGCAGTTGTTTAAGTCTGTAATTTGCAAAGCTCTCAGAGTTAAGGAATATCATTGGGATTTAGCGGGAGAGAGGAAGGGTACCAAATGTTAACTGAGTCTATTACATTCAACAAAATAATGTCATTCAGTAGTTCTCTGAACTGTCTTGTAGTGCAAAATATTGCACGTCTACCTAAAAATGTCACAGAATACATTTCTGAGTAACTAAATGTAAGCAAGCACTACTGCATGAAATGTTGAAATCGAATCTTATTAAGAAAACAATAAGTACTATTCAAAATCAATCCATGTAGAAATCACAACACAAGAAGAGTATTACCAAGTTATTTTCCATGAGTCTATTCAGTAGGCATTTACAAGGACAGAAGAGCATAGCTTGAGATGTTGTTTTACATAAGCCCAATACAGAATTATGGATCGAAAACGCAGAACCTTTAGTAAGTCAGAAATGGAATCTTTGAGTTGGTCCAGTTTCTTTGTGGAAATACGAAGCTTTTAATAGAGCATTTTCTGAGGATGCATGCAGTTATACAGTATATCTCCTAGTAAAACCTTTCTTTTTTTCAAGTTTTTTATAAACCTCAGTGATATATTAGGGATGTAGAATAAAATGCTAATAGGAGCAGGTAAAGCAGATGTACTACGTTAATGCAAACCAAGGAATTCTTATCCATTTTCTTCACAACATACATTTTAAATCTATCTACAGCTTCAGATGGACAAAATTCCTTCTCGTCATGCTATCACTGAAGTTATGAGCTGGATTTCCCTGATGGAAAATGTCATTCAGCAGG
>NW_009715471.1:85782-103049 GCF_000703405.1 Apaloderma vittatum | reverse complement strand
CAGCAGGATGAAGAGAATCTAAAAAATGTAGTAGGACAGAAGGCCATTCAGGATTATGTCCAGAAGTACAAGGTACTAAATAGAAATATTATTGGTTTCCCTTTTGAATTACTGTCGTGAAATAAAAATACATATGTAAAGTAGAATTGATGTAAGGGGAAAAAAAAACCAAACTCCTCACATTGTGCAGTGGTTAGATCTGGGTAATATTTGATACTGTGGAAAACCAGTCAAAACTACTTTTACTCTGCTGTTTAGTTACAGCAGAAATATAATTTTTATTATGTTTAAAGTAATTTCCAGGTAAATCCAAAACATATTCACATGATTAAACCTCATTAGATCTTGCACCCAAACTCACAAAGTACTTTGCAAATCATATAAGCTATTTTATGAGTTCTCTGCATAGTAGCACCTTCTCCTCAAAATGTGGCCTGTTCTTGAATGAAAGGTGGTCAGAGGTTTAGAGAACAAGATAATTTTTGATCATTATCTGAAGCAAAAATGAAACATGCTATATCTTGAGATAACTTTTGAAGAGTGTCGATAAAAGACAATTTCACTTCTTTAACTAGGTCAGTAGTACTCCTATAATAGATCTGCACACAGTAACTTTCTTAATGTAAGATTTGTTCCACTAGTACTCTGAAAAGTCACTTCTTGGCTATTATTGTTCTTTGTATATAAGAATATTTACCATCTTACCTGATTTTGCATTAAAACTTTGAGACTGAATAAAGTGAAAAAAATATATATACCCAGTTTTTCTCATATCTGATCCTTGAGATCAGTATCATTACTTTTACATATATTAATTTGGGGGTAGAGAAAAAGATGTGCATGTAGATTCTGTATTCCAAAGGAATTATATTGCTGCTTTATTTCTCCATATTTAGGAAAAAGTAGCAATACTCTTAACTGCTAGTCAACTGCTAATGAACCTTTTAGCTAAATTTTGGAAAAGCTGTAATTTGTGAACATTTTTCCTCTGTTTTACAGGAAGATGAGAAATGTTAGTACTTATGGTTTGGTTTTTTATTGCCTTCTTTTCTGCTAGGGTTTCAAGATAGATTTAAATTGCAAACAATTGACAGTAGACTTTGTGAACCAATCGGTGCTACAAATTAGCGGCCAGGATGTTGAAAGTAAACGTAGCGACAAAACTGATTTTGCAGAACAGCTTGGAGCAATGAACAGACGTTGGCAGATCCTCCAAGGCGCAATAACAGAAAAGGTAAAGAAAAAGCATTAGCTGCTCTGTAGTGAATTTTCAAAATACATAGAAGTGTGACATTATAATGATTGGAAGCCTTTGCAGGGCACCTAGTCCAGCCTCTTTCTCAAACAAGCCTAATGTTACAGTTAGATCAGATTGCACAGGCACTTGCTCAGCTGATTTTTGAAAATCTTTAAGGAAAGATTCACAGAATCATAGAAAGTTTTGGGTTGGAAGAGACCTTTAGAGGTCATCTAGTCCAACCTCCCTGCAGTGAGCAGGGACATCTTCAACTAGATCATGTTGCTCAGAGCCCCATCCAGCCTGACCTTGAATGTCTCCAGGGATGAGGCCTCCATCATCACTCTGGGCAACCTGTTCCACCAGTGTTTCACCACCCTCATTGAAAAAAAAAATTCATCCTTATGTTCAGTCTAGAACTTCCCTCTTTTAGTTTAAAACCATCACCCTTTGGCCTGTTGCAACAGGTCTTGATAAAAAGATTGCCCCCTCTTTCTTATAGAATCCCTTTAAGCATTGAAATGCCACTATAAGGTCTCCTCAGATCCTTCTCTTCTCTGGTCAGCTTATTCATTTAATTGACCCAAGAATTGTATTGTATTTGTTATGTAATGCATAATTAGTTGTATGAGAAAGTGTATGCTTACATTTCTTTGCAGATCCAGCAGCTGGAAAGTCTGCAGGAATCCTGGCTGGAATATGAAAATAATGTACAGTGCCTAAAAATTTGGTTTGAAACCCAAGAGAAGAAGCTGAAACAGCAACAGAAAATCGGAGACCAGGCTTCAGTACAGAATGCTTTGAAAGACTGTCAGGTAACGTTCTCTTATAAATAAGAATATTCTTATTCCAGCAGTTAGAAAAAACATTTGACAAAGCCATGTGTAATCTTCCTGCTAGTGAAGTCAGTGATACACCTTCTCTGTACTTCAGTGAGGGAGAGATTTAATTCCTAAAGGGCCAACAGTAAGAAAGGAGGAAGGAACAATAACGTCCCAAAGATGTTTACATCAACCAAAGTCATTATTCTTTCTGCAGCGTGTATTAAAGCATAGACATTTCCAAGCATACCAAACGTATTGAACTAGAAGGCCATTGAATGTTCCCATTCCTGGTTAGCCAGTCTTATGGAACTTCCTATCGTGAATACCATGCTTGACTATTCAGAAACTTTGGTTTTGTACCTTATCACTACCATTCCTTCACACCCCCTTTTTTTTTCCATTATTTTTCCACCTGATATTCCACCTGACCATGTTAGAATGGTCAGAAATGTTAGAATCCATGGAGGTTTTATGCTTTTATTCAAAATGTGTTAGGAAAATATTCAGGTATTTTCAGATTTTTCAAGTACTCAGATGTTTTTTCCAGAGAAGGAAGTAGTGGTGGATTCCCTTTTGCTTTCAGAAGACTGAAGGAGAATGATGTTTACATGATCAAATTTAAATAGTTAGAAGCATGCTTCTGGAGCTGTCAGGCTAGAGTTCAAGCTTGTAATTGTATAGGCTAAACAGATTTTTCTGAATTTATAAACAAGGCCTCTACATGGTTTCAGACATCAGATAATTTTTGCTCAGAAGTATTTCGTTCTACTGGACACCAAATAATACATTTCACACCAGATCAAATGTATAGTTGAACTCCATCAGTACAACTGTATGCTCAAAATCTTGGTATTTTCATCCCCTTAAAAGGGAGTAAGGAAGCGTGTTTATATTGATGTGACTGGCTTTCCTGTATGCATTTAATAAACGTGACAAATATGATCTAGCTTTTAAGTCTTCACAAACAGAACAGCTGGAAATTTAATCAGATGAATTGCATAAGAGAATTTTATCTATATTCACCAGTGTTTTAAACCCATCTTTGTTTCTGTAAAAACAAATGATTGGTTAGACCAGTTTTTTCTGAAATCTTTGACCGAAGTTTTCAAACTGGTTTCAGTGCTTACTTTCCATTCAAGTATAGTTTCAGCACAGTAAACCCTTATGACTGAAGCAAGGATAATTTAACATAGCCTGATATAATTGGCAGGCTGTGCTTAGTTGGAGTTCAAAGCTGAATCTGATCTATCACCTTTATGCTTCCTTTTGGTCAGGGAAGGTAGCAAATACACTTGAGTCAGTTATAAATTGCAAGACTTTGATCATCAGAGAAATTGTTTAAGAAATAACTGTATCAGACACTCCCAAGTATCCGGTTCAACTAGTACAAAAGCTGCAGCTTATTTATTAACTGATATTAGCTGCTGCCTAGTGTCGTGCAGGGCATGAAGCAGGTGAACAGCATGTGGTGTAGCAGTTTGCAGACAAGGATGTGTAGAAATGCGTGGAAGCTCTGACAGCTCAAGAGGTGAGTCCAGTTGGTGGTCATCACCCTCTCAGGTGGAGCTTAGCTGCGATCTCCACCGTGCAAAAGGTTGTGCTCTCACTGCTCACCAGAATGGCTGTGGCCACCCAGTCAGAGCTCGCACACAAACGTACAGCTGTCCGGATCACAGGCTGCAGAGAGTGAGTGCCAGGGCCTGTCTCTGCTAATGGGTGGCAGTTACAAGAAATGTTCTGTGGGCTGTGAACAGGCGGGTGATCTGCTCAGCCTGGTGGCAGAGCTGTGAGAGGAAGTTGAATGGTTAGGGAGCATCAGGGAGGCTTAACAAGAGGTAGGATGCTGAAGCCAAGCTCTGCCCTCCTTGACACAGAAATGGGAGCACCTGACAGAAATTACCCAGGACCAAGGGGCCCTTCTGTCCTCTTCCCATCAGACTGAAAGCAGAAGCCTAAATGAAAGGAATGAATGGAGGCAGGTTCATGCCTAGAGCAGGAGAACTCCCTTCTTTCCCACCTCGCTCCCCCAGGTGGCTCTGTCCAACAGGTATGAGGGTCTGGTTGAGAAAGGCCAGTGAAATGAGAATGTGGATGATGAGCAATCTGCATCAGAGGTGCCTCCAAGGTCAGATAAACCTACTGGTAGTATCACAGCCACATCTACGAGGAGGAAAAGAAGGGTTATAGTTGTAGGTGATTCCTTTCTGAGAGAAGTAGAGGGTCCAATATGCTGGGTGGACCCTCAGCATAGGGAGGTCTGCTGCCTGCCTGGACCCCGGGTTAAAGATATCATCAGGGAACTTCGTAGCTTAGTACAGTCCTCAGACTATTACTTGCTAAAGATGTCCCTGCTCACTGCCAGGAGGTTGAACTACATGACCTTTGAAAGTACCTTCCAACTCAACACATTCTGTGATTCTAAGGGGCTTTGCTCTGACCTTGCAAAGAAATAAAGATTCAACTTCATGTTGGGAGGCATGGCAAGGTGACATCTTTCCCTTGGAAGTCATTTTATCCTTTTCTTTGGGTGGCAAAATTCAGGTGGTTTTTTTTTTTTTCCAGAGGCTTGAGCTGACTTTGAAGTAATTAAAAAGCCGTCTTAGGATTCTAGGACAAACTAAGACATGCAATGATTTTCCCATGGATTTAAACTGCTGTCCTATTTTTAACAAGTTTCAGACTCTTAGATGAGAGCAGAAGATTATACAGAAGTATAAAATAGACAACATGCTTCTATTTAAATTAAAAATAAACAACTATACTTTAGAGGGGACATAAAATATGAAATAAAATTGCTGATGGATTATGATACTCTTGAGAATAAAAAGCCAAAGTACACAAGCATGACTTTCCTGTTTTTTAGACTATGGAGCTTATGGGTATCTTTTCTATCTCAAGGCACTCTCTAGCCAATTAAAAAAATACTCAGATATCTTCCTTTTCTTTTCAGGAATTAGAAGAATCAATAAGAGCAAAGGAAAAGGAAGTTGAAAATCTAGAACAGAGTGGTTTGTCTTTGATACAGAACAAGAAGGAAGAAGTCTCTTCTGCCGTTATGAGTACACTACAAGAAATAAACCATTCCTGGGCAAATTTGGATCACATGGTAAAAAAATCATCAAAGGGCAAAATCATAGCCCCAGAAACAAGACATGGAGGAGAGGGAGAAGTAGCAGTTGCAGCTGGTGGATTTCTTCTGTATTGTAGAAGAGATTCTGAATTGTCTACATGTTTCCATCCTTCCCAAGTCTGTGTGTATAGTCCACATAAAATGGGTATAACATTTCCTATTCCAAAGATACTTTTAGTTCTTGTCATTGATGCGTCTTGATATCTAGTGGATATTTAAGTTACCAACTGATCTGTAAGGAGCTAACTACCTTTTCAAGCACACAAGTCTTACAGAATGAGGAAGAGATCAGCATTAGTTGTCATAAGCTTAAAGCTTAAGCTTAATCAACATCAGTCTGCCTTCTCAGAGGAATGCAGTGTGTTAATGCTAACCTCTCTGCTTCCATTCATAGTTTGATTTGCCTGCTTTGGGGATATGTGTTTCACAGTCTTAAGCAATTTCTCCTGATCCTGCTTTGGACCAAAGTAGAATAGTCCCTGCCATCCTAGCTTTATAAAATCGAGCAGAACTTTAAGTTCTACCCAGTGTAAGTGCCCCTGAAGGTTTTGCAAAACCTTCATTCTCTGACAGGTTTAACGTTAGGCATGTGGAACAACATCTGAGATCAAAGGGAATGAAATAATTTAAACAATACCCAGATATTCATTTACTTATATTTTTTTCCTTCCTCCTAGGTTAGCCAGCTGAAGATACTGTTGCAATCTGTTCTTGATCAGTGGAACATTTACCAAGTGGCTTATGAAGAACTGAACAGTTACATGACAGAAGCCAGATATTCTTTGTCCCGTATTTATCTCCTTACTGGATCTTTGGAAGCTGTGAAAGTGCAAGTTGATAACCTTCAGGTTAAAAGCCTCTTGACGTACTAAGGATGTCCTCATTGCATGGATGCAGATAACTATAACTGTACATTTTGGTTCATACTAAAAAGAAGCACATATATACTGGCAAATAAAAATCCTGAAATGTTAAGAGACATATTTGAGAATGTGCAGAAAAATAAAATTATGAAAGTTTTAGATTTTTGATGCTGTTATTTAAATTTTGAGCCGTAATGACAAATCATTAAGAGTTTTTAAATCATGCTGCAGACCATTAAAACTAAACTCTGATTCTTCAAGCTTCTGAGCACATGGTGAGATCACATGGTACCACACATACACCCTCGAAAAGCTGAGATACACATGTGTTTAAGTGATTTTCCACTGTAAGAAAAGCATAAAATACAATGAGACTGCTTTTATAAAATAAAAAATAATATTAATTGAAATGAATTAAATAATTAAAATTTATTAGAATTATTGTTCTATTACATAAACATTTTATTTCAAATAAAGTTGTCTTTAGAATGAAAAATAGTTATGCAAGTATTTTCAGGTGCTTAAAGTAAAAAGTTAGTATTTACCAGCAAATTTAAGTTTACGTTGTCATTTAAATATTCTATGTGATTTGAAGTCCAGCTGTATATAAAGCCAAATTACCAAAGTATGAACAGCACTGTTCAAAGTAGAATTTAAAGAGCATCAATGCACTTTGCAGCCACTCTTCAGGTGGTTTTATTTTATTTTTTTGTGTGTGTATCAGAGAGGAGGAGTCAGTAAAACAATAAGAACAGAAAAGTATTTTTTTGCTTATTGACATGTTGACTATACTGTTTATTAATGATCAGATTTTTTAGCTGTTAAAACTGTAATAATATGCATAAAAATTTTTAGGATTTTTAAAAAAAGCATTTTCCCTGCCAGCAGTACTTCAGACTGATAAGTGAAACAGCAAAAACCTTATTTCAGAATAAAGCATTTTTCATGATGTTACTTTTTTAAATCTCATTCTAAGCAGGAAAGTGTTATTTAATTTATTTTCTTCCACCAATTAAGCTTTTATTTCTGAAGCGGTTCCATGCACTTACCCATTCTGTGCATGAATACTTGTTTTGAATAATTTCTTTTGCAAGCTGTAACAACAGTCTTAATATTAAACAACCTTCTATTTAGATGAAAAACACCTGAAATCAGGTTTTGTGTGCATAACTTGTATGATGTAATTGATGCATACTACTTCAAAATGTTTCTACATCATTCAATCATAAAACCTCATGTATCTTTTTTTTTTTAATTATTATTCTATCTGATTTAGGGCCTACAAGATGAATTGGAAAAGCAAGAAAATAGCTTACAGAAGTTTGGTTCTGTGACCAATCAATTGTTGAAAGAATGTCACCCACCAGTGACTGAAACACTTAGCAGCACTTCAAAGGAAATGAACATGAGGTAGAAAATGTCTGTGTATTGAACTTTACTTTCAGTGATAAATTTGCATTTATCCATTGACTCAGTTTTATGTAATTTGTATTTTTGTTATATTTCATTATTTTACTATTTTATTCTTTTATGTTTTGAGAGGTTTGGGGGACTGTGGGAGCAGGTGGGGTTATTCCTTTTGCCAATGCCTGGAGCAGAGCTGTCTCATTTGCTACTAGTAATACATGAAACATTCTTTCCTCCAGCAAAGCATTTGGATATTAATGGCAGTAGTTTTGCTTCATGCGTGGCTGTCAACCAAGATTCATGAATACCATGCTAGAAAACAGTACTTCATTTAAAATGCAGGAATCCTGACTGAAAATTCTGTTTGCTGTGTAGACACCAGGTTCCCCAGATTTTAGGTTGCTATTTCTAGTTGTAGGAAGGGCACAATAGGCAAGAAAGTCTACCATTATTTCCTTCAGTAAGGAAATAATGAGGCAATTTGATAAAGACCAGCAATTTTGAGAAAGTACATGTTTCTGTTTGCCATTAAGGACAAGAATTCAAAGGGGAGTTGGAGATTTAATTTAATAATATGAAGAATTTTAATAGGCCTGGGAGTATTTTAGAAGGGAGTTACCCAGAGCTTTAGGATTTTAAATAGTCTGTCAGAGTCTGGGAGGAGGCTGCAGCAGAAGAAGTAGTTTCTTGTTTACGGTTGTTTTGGACCTCTTAGGCCCTTCCAGGAATTTGGTACTGGCAGTTCATGGTCAGTCATGGATGCTCTATGCAGTGAACCAAAGTGCGCTGAGTGGAAATAACAGGAGGTTCATTTCAAAAAGTGCACTCTAGCTCTGACCTCAAGCATTAATATTACACCATCTAGGATGTAGCACAGATCAGACCTGCTGTGACAGGTCAGAACAGCCTGCCAACATATTTCTTGTGTTTCCTTTTTTTTCTCCTCACATATCTGGGTCTTGGTTATTGATAAACTCCTTAAAAGCCAAAACACCATGGGAACAGCAGGGAGGAGGAGGGGCAGGGGTAGTTCTTGTAGACTCCCAGGCTTTGACTGTTCATCCTGTCTCTTCCCCAGGTGGAGCAACCTTCTGCAGGAGATTGCAGAGCGACTGCGTTCCAGTAAGGGCCTCCTGCAGCTTTGGCAGAGGTACAAGGACTGTTACCAGCAGTGCTCTTCCACTGTCCGTCAGCGGGAAGACCAGACCAATGAACTCCTGAAGACTGCCACCACCAAAGACATTGCTGATGATGAAGTTACTGCTTGGATTCAAGAGTGCAATGTATGTTCAGTTAAGCTCTGCATTTTTTCACAACTCTGTGGGCTAAAAATCACGAGAAGCTCTCCATCAGTAAACTGCTCTTAGTGTATTGAAAGATTGCATCCAAACACATTTCTTTTTGCTGATGCAGCTCAGACACAGGAGGGACAGATTTATATTTGCTATCTAACTCTCATGAGTTTCTCATACTTTTCATGTGATCCCTCCATTACTTGGCATGTTGTTTGAAAAGCTTGTATCTGAAGTCATCTCTCTGGAGGAGGTAGGTAAGTTACATCATTTGATTCAGTCTTAAGTCCCTGCTTATCAAAGGTATTCTTGCTTGGGAAAATATCTCTACCAAATCTACTGAGTTCCTTGTGATAGAAACACAACATCCTTTGTATTCACACCAATCAAAGCTGTTCACTTTTCTGAATGAAAAGAGACTATGTATATTCTGGGGATGTCTTTATCCTTCCTTATGGAAGGACACCATTCAGTCTGAAACCCTGAGATTCTTCCTTTTTCAAGACTGTGTCTCAATGCAGCAGAATAGTTTCTCTCTTATCCATGCTTACATTTTGGTTCTTTTGAGTTCAAATTAATATTAAGTGTCATTGATCAAAATTTAAAATGTTGTCGTAGTGTAAGCAAGGAGAAAAATTAACACATTAATGGCTACTACTGCTTAGGACCAGCGTGTCAGTAGATTCAAAAGGTTTATTTTAACAAGTATTGCCTCATCAGTAACTCAGACTTGCTCAAAGATGCCAGGGCAGTCACTTCTTTCTGTTCCTCTGTGTGCAGGTACTTCGACTTATTTTTTTTTTAATTCTGCACATCATTTCATAGAGTGTAAGTGGACACTGTGAAATATAGTAAAAAAAAAAGTTTTTTGTATAGTGGTGAAATTTGGTCATTTAATTCCTTCTTTAAAACAGATGTGGATGACATCAGCAGTGTCAGGTTGACTGTTCATATCTTTATTCTATGTCCTGGCCCAGGGTGTACTCACGGATTTGAAGACAGCACAGGAGTCACTGGTTGTTCTGCAAGAACTGGGAGAGGAGCTAAAAAGCCAGGTGGAGACTTCAGCAGCAGCAGCTATACAGTCTGATCATCTTTCTCTGAACCAGATTTTGTCAACCCTTGAACAGGCACTCCTGAAACAACAGGCTGTACTTCAGGTATGCAGAGAGCATTTTCAGTTCTTGAATCTGATCATCCTGTGGGACCTGTAAACATGAGCCACCTAAAACTACCTGTGAAAAGAGAGTGGTGTAAACTGTTCATCAGCATTTCATAGGCTTCCATGGGGGCCAAAGCTGAGAGCAGAAAATATGATCAAGTCCAGCATAGACACCTTGTAAGAATGTCCAAATTCTGGATGATAGAAAACCTCGTGGAGGAAAGCATCTATCTAAAATGCTAAGGACACCATGCTTTCTGTGGACAACAGTAGTCCCCTGAAGACAATTTCTCTTCCCAGCTAGTTCTTTAGCAGTAAGACAAATTCTGAATAATTGTGTATTTACAGTTCTTATTAGACCGACTGACACCTATCATGTGTCAAAACCTTATCAGCAGATGTTGCAAATTGCTTATGTCACCAGGGACTAAAAAGGAGTGGCAGAATGTGTTCCACAGGAAAGTGTGTGTGGGAAAGAAACAGAGGTAGTGGCTTCTGTTTGGGTGACAAGAGAATTTACCCAGGAAATCCAGCATTGTCTAGAACGTCCTTATAATGTCACTGTACTACAATGACGAAACATAAAAGAAGGTTTTAATTTCAAATTGCAGTAAGAGCAACTAGTGGTTCTCTCTGCTGGCAATAATTTAAGCAGAGGAGTTAGTTTCATAAAAGGAAGTTAAAGAAGGTTATTTCTTCCAAGGCAAGGAGACATTTATGCACTGTGTCAATGTGTTTCCTTTTTCCTATGATGAAAAATCCTGTATTCTAACCTAAAAAAGCCAACAGTAATTCGTCAGGCTCTGAGTAAAGCAGCATTTACAATTTCTCCTAGCCTATACAGCTGTTTACAAATCTATAATGAGAATAACCAGGAGTGTAATGTCTATATGGATGCTTTGTGGATGAAGGTCTTAAACTGTGGGCCCTTTTCTATTCAAGGCTGGAGTGCTGGACTATCAAACCTTTTCCAAGAACCTGCAAGTCCTTGAGACCTGGATAAGAGAAGCAGAAGAAATATTGAAAGGACAGGATCCCAATCATTCCTCTGATCTCTCAACGCTACAGACTAGAATGGAGGAACTCAAGGTGAATAATAAATGCAGAAAGTGTTGAGGGCTGGGCAGGGAGAAATCTTACGAAGTTCAACAAGAGCAAGTGTAGAGTTTTGCACTTGGGAAAGAATAACCCCATGTGCCAGTATAGATTGAGACTGACCTGCTGGAGAGCAGCGTAGGAGAAAGGGACCTGGGGGTTCTGGTGGACAGCAGGATGCCCATGAGCCAGCACTGGGCCCTCGTGGCCAAGAAGGCCAGTGGCATCCTGGGGTGTATTAGTAGGGGAGTAGCTAGTAGGTTGATAGAGGTTCTCCTGCCCCTCTACTCTGCCCTGGTGAGGCCACATCGGGGATATTGTGTCCAGGTCTGGGCCCCTCAGCTCAAGAGAGACAGGGAACTGCTTGAGAGAGTCCAGCACAGAGCCACAAAGATGATGAAGGGAGTGGAACATCTCCCTTATGAGGAAAGGCTGAAGGAGCTGGGTCTCTTTAGCTTGGATAAGAGGAGGCTGAGGGGTGACCTCATTCATGTTTATAAATATGTCAAGGGATAGTGTCAGGAGGACGGAGCCAGGCTCTTTTCAGCGGCATCCAATGACAGGTCAAGGGGCAATGGGTACAAGCTGGAACACAGAAGGTTCCACAAAAATATTAGGAAAAGCTTTTTCCCTGTGAGGGTGCCAGAGCACTGGCACAGGCTGCCCAGGGAGGTTGTGGAGTCTCCTTCTCTGGAGACATTCGAAACCCACCTGGACGTGTTCCTGTGTGACCTACTGTAGGGGATCCTGCTCTGGCAGAGGGATTGGACTAGATGATCTTTTGAGGTCCCTTCCAACCCCTGACATTCTGTGATTCTGTGATTCTGTGATTATTTTCTCTGTTAGCCAGGTTATTTGAAGTACAGGATATGCACAAATACCCACATGCATTCTATAGGTATTAAAATACTGTTACTCATGCAAAGTGTAAGACTGAGAACTTTGAAGTTCGATGGCAGTCAGAGAATGATTGTTGGTGTTACTTTGCCTCTGAGTAAAGAAGAAAAGGACATGCAAACTGTTTACAATAAAATTAAATCAAAACAGGCATAGAAATTTTAGCATGTTTTGAAGACTTCTTTCATCTTATTTTCTCTCAGCTTTTTTGAGTTTATGCAATGCTGTCTTAGTGGTATTTAGTTTAGGGAAGAAATCATCTATTCATTTTGGGTATCTCAATATACTGAAGAAATATTCATACTGTGTGCATGTGATCTCCATTTGAGCTCTTTCACTCTTTTTTTTTGTGGTGCGCTTTTTTACTGTATTCTTTCAGAGACCCTAGCAGGAAAGTAGACTTTGCCATCCAGGCTGGTTTTGTTATTTTAATCTTCTGTTATTTTTCTGTCTGGATTAACTATACAGAAGATTTCACGTTGGGCATGTTAAAAACCAGGATGTTTTCCTAACATAGTGAATTAGATATTTCTGTACTGCAAAACAAACAAAAAAAAAAAAAAGAAATTTAACAAGTTCAATGGGAATTTGCCATCCTAGCATTCAGGCTAAGAATCAAGGAAAAAGGCTCGCTTTTTTGACAGTGTAAACATTATGGCTTCAAACACTAGCCTACTTCTGCAGCTCTGAGCGGTAAATCCCCAATTCAGAAAAACACTTGCATGTAATTTGAATTTGTTTCTCTATGCGCATTTAAACATGAATGTAAGTCTTCTCCTGTTCTGGGACCTGAGGCTGAAAAATTGAAATGCAGTTTTTCCCTGGCATAGGGATTGCTTGCCACTTGGTGGCAACCGAGGCCGTTCCAAAAATAGCTGAGTGCTAGTTCATATTTTTTCAGTCTAAAACAGTGTAATTGCTGAACTTCCTAGTCACCACTTTTATTATTTTTGCAGAGTCAGATGTTGAAGTTCAGCAGCATGACCCCGGATTTGGACCATCTTAATGAGCTGGGTTACAGGCTCCCTCTGAATGATAAAGAAATCAAAAGGATGCAGAACCTGAACAGACAATGGTCTCTGATCTCATCTCAAACCACAGAGAGATTCAGGTGGGGATAGTTAGATTGTTGCACAATTTTCTTAGATTGCCACAGCTAGAAAGTATACCCTTTGCAGAATACAGAAAAAGGTTCAGAGATTTCATTAACCAAAGCTCATTTTCTTTGGTGTACTCGTAAGTAGAAGAGTGAAACCAGTCATCTGATATGTTGGTTTTGCCAAAATAGAGTTTGAAGTGAGGAAAACTGCTACTTTTAAAAGTGTTGACTAAATAAATTGAATGAGGCAGCTGAATGGGAACAGTGCTACCATCTGTTATGGAATTCTGCTGGAAAAGTTGTTAAAAGAGTCTTAACACTGTGTGTGAGAGGAAGAGGCCTTACCTGAATCTGTCTGTCTGTCTTTCAGTAAACTGCAGTCTTTCTTGCTGCAGCAGCAGACTTTCTTGGAGAAATGTGAGACTTGGATGGATTTATTAGTTCAGACTGAGCTGAACATGGCAGCAGAAATTTCGGGAAACTACCAGACCCTTTTAGAACAACAGAGGGCCCATGAGGCAAGTCATCATGTATATTTATACATAACTACAACACATACTATTTATATATAAGTGGAATGTACGTTCTTTGTGGAGTAGTATAATAGTATGCCTTGAATTGAATTACATCGACCTATACTGTCTGAGGATGTCTTAACTTAAAAAGACAAGCGTGCAAATATGTCAGTAATATCCACTTTGGGGGAGGATTTGAGTATCTGTTTGCATTTGTGTATAATGTATCAGTATGCCTATGAACATTTGTCCCCAGCATTTAATCTACTTCAAATTGGTTTGTACCAAGGAAATAAAAGTTTTTGTTGGCCTTCCTGTAGAATATAACTATTTTCATGTTATTTCACCTTTTGTCTTCAATCCTAACTGGAGAAAATACCTGTTTCTTTCGGTTTACTCTGATTTTCTTTATTTGTTATTGTACATTTATACAACATCTCAAGATCATGTTAAAGGAAGACTTATATGTCCAATATTGAATTTTATAACTCATCATGGGGCTATTTGGTAACATTTCCTTGGAGAACAAACTGATTTGATCTTTGCTGTGTGCTGGAGTCATTTGTCTGTTTGTAACAAATAAAGAACTACCGCAGCTTTTGCTGTTTTCAGAATTTTTACTAGAGGATGCCTTTATCATTCTTCAGAGGAGTGATGCACAATTTTCTCCACTCATATTGTTACTGCCAAGAATCCTGGTAAAGATCGAGACAAGTCAGTTCCCATGTGGCTACAGTAGTTTCAGTTCCCACAACTTTTTCAGCTGACTTACCCATAGACTTGGGCCAGAACATAGAGACAGTCATGAACTTTCCCCTCTCTTGCATTATATCTCACAGCATAGTGTTTGGATCAATGTCTGATAATACACAACCACTTTTCCTCCTTTAGCATAACTTTGCTTTAGCATTTAACTGCCTTTGCTTTCAAAAATGTCATCCATTTAATTTCCTCTCTTAATGTTAATTAACTGGACAGTGTCTTTGTAAGTTGAGACATCTCAGGTCTTTGAGATTTGAATGTTCAGAAATCATTATCCTCTAAGTGAGTAATTTCCTACTGTTGTTGGGTCCAGGCATAGCTATAATTTTTTGAAAAAGGTTAATGGCAATCTTCTTGCGTTCAGTTTTCTTGAGATCTCATCTTAATTCTCTCTTGAAACCTTGATCTGCACAGTTAGTTTGGGTGAGTGTTGCTGCAGCACTCCATTGAAGTGTGGGGGTTTTTTTATTATTGCAACTATAAAGTCATTTCTCAGAATTAAAGAACTAATATCTGATTTTCTAAATACTGCAGTTGATCCTAAGAAAATGTTATGAATAGCTTCTCTTATTTTACCTAAAGTTTTTTGGCATTTTATATAATCTAAATGTATTCAGTACTCAATGTTCTGTGCAATGTTCTGTGCCCCCTCCTGATACACTTGAATTTTCTTCCCACACCTCACAGCTCAAAGGGACAAATCTAAACTTCTTGAGATGAATTTCCAGAATGTTTTGCTTTGTGGTTTTGAAGATAATGAGAAAATATTCTGTTTCCACATGCATGGATATTGAAATACCTCCCACTCTGTTATCAGCTTTCTAGTGCTGACTCATAACTTTGCTGGTTTTTATTCAAAGAGGACCTCAGCTGCCTTGGTGGCCTTATTCAGAAATAACTTCCCACTGAAATTTGCAAACTAGAAACATGGAGGTGATATCTTGTTCAAATATCCTGCACTAGCACTGGCATCTCTATCAGAGAAGTCTGTAAGGACAATCTTGTGGTCATTCTGGTGCAGTTCTCCAGATACCCATTTGTGAGCCTTGTGCATTGCTTGGGACTCCTATGCAGTGGGAAGGCACGGAGACAAGCATTGAGAAAGTGTTGGCAAGGGAAGGGGATGTTCCTTGCCAACTCAATTACTGAAATTTTTTCCAGTGTGGTGATATTGTGCATTCCAACAACTGCCCTTCTTTCCTTCTCTTTCAAATGCCTATTTCTGTGATTCGTTGTGATCTATGTATGAGAAGAAATTGCAGTGGCAAGTGGCCCCACATAACGGGGTGTCCCTCTTACATACATGTGGCAAGCAAGTGGATATTGACAGAAATGTCTCTGCTTTTGGGCAGAGCTTGAATACTTCCACTCTAAGAATAGCTCCTCATGCTTTTTTCACCTGCCCTGTTAAAAAAAAAAAAAAAATGTTGTTTTGGGGGGTTTGGTTTTGGTGGGTTTTTTTAACCAGTTGTGTTCTATTGAGTCTCCCATCTGTCAAAAATGGTGGTAGATGCTGTTTCTTCCTGTGCTTCACCCATGCCCCCTAACTTGACAGACACAGATGTGACTGGATGTAAACTTCCTACCTTCTTGTTCAGCTTTCTGGAATTCTGAATCCCATGGTATTCTGGTTTTGTTCGTGACTTAACAGAGCAATTAGTTTCCCTCTGGTTCAGACTCAGTCATTCATAAGGGCCAAGATATTCAAAGAACACTATCAGTGAATGAAATTGGACAACACTATTACTTTCTGTGGGAAAACTTATGACCTGGGTAACATTTTCAAAATTAAGTTGGTGATTCAGGAAGGTAAAAATGTCATTTTGAAAAATTAGTCCACCATCTACAAGTCCTAAGCTACATACAGTGTGCTTGAGGGATTTAATTGTGCAGGTGCCAGTGGGTATTTTGCTGGCAGTTGCAGATTCAGAGATTGGTACATCACAATTTGAGCTGGTGGGAAACCATACAACAGCAGTGTAATCTGGATTTAGAGTATAGTGGCCCTTAGTTCAGGCAAGGATGAACTTCTGTCAACTGCAAACACCATCACTAACAAAAGAAAAAAAATATCTCAAGCTTCATACCAATATACTTTCTCTTTTAATATCTGTGAAAACTTCTTGGACATAGAATGGGTCCAGTCCTGAGCTGATGCCTGGATGTGCCTTCATCAACCTAAAAGATTCCTGAACAACTATATCTAGAGACATGGTGCCTTATTAGAAGAAAAGATGTTTTTAAAAATAAATGTTAATATGCATTATTAATTTTTGCTTAAGTGGCAATTAGGCAGTTTTTTATCGGAAGTAACATTTAAGTAATAAGGGAGTTTTAAAAGTACTGTGAAAGTTAATTGTGACTGATGGGGAAAATAAATTGGAAAAATTGGAAGAAGTGGAAAATTGCTTTCTAGCTCCTACACATCACTGATCATTTCTTTCAAAGTTCTGTTGGCGATGTAAAATTGTATTAAAAGTTTATATAACACTATCACACATAATTTGTGTGTAAATTCAATTTCACAAGGCATAGGACTGTAATATTTGTGAACAGGTCAGAAAAAAACCCCATGCCCTTCCTGTCCATGCAATAAATACCCTATCTGGATTTTGATGTAAGATATAGTTCCAATCACACAATTGTACTTAGAGACTTAAAACCTACATACTGTTGATATTATTTACCTATTTAATAGTTTTTAAAGTAAAAGCAGCAAGTAACTCCAGCAATGAGATTTTTAAATGTGTTTTTCTATTTTAAGTTTATGACAAAGCTCCCATTGAATTAATTCGAAATTAGAATAAATACACAAAAATTATTTTTTTACAGTACATGCAGATAGAATTAAAATGTAAGACCTTGTTTTAATGTCCTTGTCTCCTGTACAACAGCTATTCCAGGCAGAGATGTTCAGCCGCCAGCAGATTTTGCATTCAATTATCTCTGATGGGCAGCACCTCCTAGAACAGGGACAAGTGGAT
>NW_009715471.1:5695-85751 GCF_000703405.1 Apaloderma vittatum | reverse complement strand
ATTCCTGTGATTTTGCTCCTGCTGCTTATGTGAAGTAATACTTAGACTAGGGGACTTCCTAACTGAGAAGGTAGCAGATGTCAGCGTTCAGATCATGATCTTCTGAGGTAGACATTACCATCGCTGTGGTTAAGCTATTAATTAGACAGTTCTTAAATAAGACAACGTTCACTAGTAAATCTGGGAGTGAACTGTGAAATCACAATGATTTACTATGAATTGGATAATCTGAATGGGCAAAACCTGGCAATTTTCTTTGTGTTTCTGGTAGAAGGTAGAAGAGTTTCGTAGGCTAAAGATTTGGGGTTTTCAAGGTCTGAAGACTTGGAGCCCTTTGATTTTCTCAGCACATGAAGTGTGAAATTCTCATCCTCAGTCAACTAACATGACACTTCAGTGTTTTTCTCCTAGTGTTTCATAATCAACAGCCAAAATACATCTTCTTTTTCCTTTCAGATTATTTTAATAAACAAATAGATCAAAGTATGAAGGTTATTGTGCATTTTTGTTTGTTTATCTGTTTATAATAGGGATGAATTTAATCTGAAGCTGGCTCTTCTAAGTACTCAATGGCAAGGAGTAATTCGCCGGATACAGCAGAGAAGGGGTATTATTGACAGCCAGATTCATCAGTGGCAACGCTATAGGGAGATGGTAGAGAAGCTGCGCAAGTGGCTGGTGGAAATATCCTGTCAGCCAGTGAGTGGTCTGGAAAACGTTCCTATCCCGCTGCAGCAAGCCAGAGGACTGCTGGACGAAGTGCAGGTATGTCCAGTGTGTTTGAAGAAAGAGAAAGAAATCCTTGCCTTTCTTACTGTCTTCATCACTTAAAACATTCTTTAAAACATATTAGATTCAGACTGTCTGCTTTGCAGAAAGCAATATCGAATGTTAGTTCTTTGGAACTGGCATAGCCTCAGAAGCAGCAGTGCAATGGAAACAAAGTTGGAGTTCATAAAGAACAAATAATGGAGAACTTACTGGGTCCTCTCTCTTGAGTCTTGTTTGCTTCTGGTTTTCTCTGTAGCTAATATCCCTCTGAAACTTTTGTGAAAAAAACAGTCATGTCCTGTTTGAGGAATATATTCTCGCTAATAAAAAAGGATACCTTGAGTGTCTGTTTCATGTGAGGTTAACAGTATCTATTTAGCAACTTGGTGTCTTCAAAAATAATAAAGCTTATAAGCATAATGGACTCTAGAGGCACTATTTTTCTTTAAGAGCAATTGAGATACTGATCTTAATGGGGAGAAAGAAGTCTTTCGTGTCTTTATCTCCCTGGAGAAATTTTCTAAAGGTCTGCTGCAGTAAATGGTTGTCAAAATTTTAGGGTAAAGCATTTGGGCAGTAGCTCATGCTTAAATCAAGGTATGCAATTAATTAAAATATAGACTTGAAGAATAAATTATATTGATTTGCTAACTGTAATTAAAAAGACAAGTCTGACAGAAAACTCAATAATTTCAGCTTAGAGAGAAAGTTCTTCTAAGGCAGCAAGGGAGTTATATCCTCACTGTGGAAGCTGGGAAGCAACTGCTGCTCTCCGCTGACAGTGAATCTGAGGCAGCCCTGCAAGCAGAGCTTACCGAAATTCAAGAGCGCTGGAAGATAGCTAGCACCCGCCTGGAGCAACAAAAGAAACGGCTTACTTTGCTACTGAAGGTAAGTGTGGGGTTACTTCTGTACTTTTACAGCAAGTTCAGGGTGTCTCACTGTGAATACTTCTAAAGAGAAGTGTCCTCAGGGGATAAGCACGAATACAGGAATTGCACATACACTACATGAGCTCATGATTTCATTTCACTACCTCTGAAATTAGGAGTTTCAGAGATAATGCTAGGTAATGCTTCACAGTAGGCTTGTAGGTTAGTTGGTATCTTTTAACTGGGATTTCCTGAACACTGCCAGTAAAGGATATTCCAACCAGTCCTATTTTCAACATAGAGCAAAAATGTACTTGATTTTGCGCAATGCTAATTAATTTTTATGCACACTGTATTGAAAATTAGACCTGCCTTATTCCCTCTACATGCCAGTATCAAGATCTGTCTAGCAATGTAGTAGTCTCTGTTTCTTTCCAGTGTCTTGAGTATTTGCTAGTTCAGATAAACTACTGTGATCTTGGAGAAGGGAGCTTTGAACTTGATTTTCATGTAAGCAATGTCCAGAATGCCTGCCAACTTTACTTCAAGTAGTGAAGATGATAGGCTGGAATTTAAATTTGCTCTGTTTCTTTTTCCGTTTTACTCATTCTATGGAGGACTGGTGTGTGCTAGTAGAATACAAGTGCTTTTAGAATAGTTTCAGAGGTCTGACAGAATTACAGATACTTTAGTGTTGTTTTGAAATAGCAACAAGCAAAGCAGTGTGAGACAACGAAATATTATTTTGGAAACATTCCAATAAGTAAATTTTCATTCTTCTTTCGAGCCTTGCTCCTCGTACTTCAGCTGCAGGTTAGGGAATTAAGTGAGGAAATTTTAGTCATGAAAACTGTTACCTAGAGAGACCAAAGGTTCTGTGGTATTTTGTCTCAATGAAAATATGGAACTTAGTGCTTGAAGATGAAGAAGTAGGGAAATTACCATGGAAATTGCATAAATTGTCTCATAGATATTAAGTCTTCATTACGTTACGCTATCTTGATCTTAAATACATGACTTTTTAGTAGTCTTCTTACCAAGTGGGAAATACAAGTATATATTCTAGACGACTATGTGTTGCATTGAGAATATCACAGACAATTGTCATATAAGGTCATATTACCATGGTACGGTTTGACTGTATTGGACAAACTTAAATTTTTGAAAAGTACACAGACACTAAAGCTGAATAAAGGAAGTGGAGGGAACCTTTTCTGAAAGGATGGGGTTGGATCTAGACAACAGTGTAGTAACAGGAGGCCTTGACTTGTGTATTTCTACTTAGAGAGACCTACACACAAAAAAATTGACACAGTTGTTCCTATAACTCAAGTTCTGAGACTACGAGTAGTATTTAGAGTGGTATTTCAGGGCATGCTATTATTATGAAAGAGTTCTCACTGTTTAGTGGTTAGTTAGGCAAATCAACTGACATAAGTGTAATCCAGATCTAAATTGAAGTCTAATAAACATTCTGCCTTCAGGACTGGGAAAAATCTGAGAAGGGCATAGGAGATTCCCTGGAGAAGCTAAGATCATTTAAAAAAAAGCTTTCTCAGCCTTTGCCGGAACACCATGATGAGTTGCATGCAGAGCAGATTCGTTGCAAGGTAAAGCACTTGTTCTCTGTTGACTATTGCCTCATCTTTGCCTGCCTTTGGGCAGTAACCTCTTCCAGTGTTAATAGGCTTCACGTTATTGACTGTGCAAACCAGTCAGCCAGCCCTGTGACAAGGAGCTATCAACGTGACGTTTGCCCAGCATAATACTTGAGTGATCTCACTATAATGCAAATCCTGCAGGGTGAATATAGAGCTCATCAAAGTGAGATCTGAACTGAGTCTGAAAAGTACTGCAGAAACACAAGATACCAGTGTGTTTTTATTGTAGAAATTCTAACTTCAAATTTAAACTAAACTTGGTTTAGTGTTTTTTTATTCTAGGCAAGATTACTGTAGGTGATCTAAGATAACACTTTTATGCTATAAATAAACTTTTTATGCTTAAAAATATTTTCAATACTGACAAGTCCAAACCAGTAGTTGGAACTGTCAAATACCTTTGAACTTTAGAGAGATTTGAGTAGTATATTAGTTCGTGACTGCTTTTTGCAAGGCTGACATACCATTCTCTATTGGGGAGTTGCCTCTCTCATAACCTTGAAAATATTGGCATATGTGGAGTTGGTGTTTATCTTTTAAGCAGAGCTGAAACAGTCTGGTTGAAATGGTGAGTCCGCTCAGATGCTAGGATAACAATGCTTGTTTTCGTGCTTCAACCCATTCGAATTTTCATTAGTTAGCAAACTGGTCCTTTTCCCTTGTGCGCTTCTTTTAAGGAGTTAGAGAACGCCATTGAAGGGTGGACAGATGACCTTGCACACCTCTCTCTGCTGAAGGAGACCCTGTCTGTGTACATCAGCGCAGATGATATCTCCATCCTCAGTGAGCGCATCGAGCTTCTGCACAGACAGTGGGAGGAGCTGTGCCACCAGGCAAGTACAGTACCAAGCCCTTTCGTGGGTATGCAGCCTGCAAAAGTGTTGGGAGAAAAAACGAATGCACGCAGCAGCTTTTACAAAAGATGCGTGTAGGCATGCTCAGATTCAGCCTGAAGGTCTTGCTCAGTTAGGGAAGACATCTTGTTGAAATCCTGCCTTTAAATACTGATAGTGTTTCTAGATCTCTCAAGCTTTGTTATGGCTGTGAAGTCATATTTAAGCAGCCTTGAAAAAACCAACAAAATTGTCAGGCTGTGGGACTGTGGCATGGCTGACTGGGGAAAGCACAGAAGTAAGACAGTTTACTGTGCTTTGGTGGAGGAGCTGTGCTTGGGAAGGGTGTCCCCTCCCCCCTCAACATTAGTGTATTGTACCTTCAGTTCTGCTGATAGCTTCTACTCCTTCAGACATTGGTGTCTGCATTCCTCTTAGTCTGAGGATGGCTTGATAGGCTGCAAGATGAGTTGAAGAGTTATTGTTTAATCTTTCAGATGCAACATGCTATTAGTGTGTTTCTTGTGTCCCTTTTGCCTTTAGAAGCTCAAGTAGCAGAGTCTCTCTCATCCACCTTTTCATAGAATCATAGAATGTTAGGTGATTATCTTAATGTTGTTTCTGTGGTTCAGTAGAGATGGCAGTTCGGGTATACTGGGGCTAACTTTGAAATAGTTACCTCAGGTAAGGTACTGTGAAGGCTTCAAAAACATCCCCAAAGCAGGAGGAATGCCTCACAGTTAACAGTCCAGAACTTGTTATGAGTTAGTTGCTTTTGAATCAACCGATGTAGATACATATAAACGATGGTATAGTCACTGCATGTATATTTAAGGTAAAGGAGGGAGCCGAGTAAAGAAGTTTTATCTTAGTTTTGTGTGTACTGAGTGTTTCAGGATGTAACCTAGTGGAACACTTTTTTCAACTGTTGCTTATTTCTGGAAAGCTGCCATCAAGTTTAGAACCACAAAAAGGAAATGTGAGATCACACGTATGCCCCTGTTAAACCTAACACGGTAGTTAAAAAGCACATCACTTCTGTTTATGAAAGAACAGATGCAGTCTTCATCTTGTCAGCTGCAAGGCTGATGCAAAGTCAGAAACAGTGCAGATTACGATGGGGAGGAAGTAAGTAGTTGTACAAATGTCTGAAACTGGAGAGGTGTTTATGCTGCTCACACTGCTGCTATTTTCAGTTTCAGTGTCCATCTTTGTCTCTTCTTCATGGTCTGAGATGCTACCCTGCTATAGCAATTTCTTGTACATAGCAATGTTTTCTTTCTTCCTGTATTAACTATGGCATTTGCCTGTTAGATGTGTTATGCCTGTTCTTTCCTCTCAGGGCACACCTCTCAGTCCTTCGGAATCTGTCAGAGTGTCATGCCCATACAGGAGAAATAGTCGTCTATGAAATGAGTGTGCTGGGACTCAAGCAGAGAAATGCTTATGCAAAATATAGCATATCTTTGATTTAAGTCAAGCATTTATATCTTCCTTCTTTATTTAATATCTTAGACTAAAAAGAAAGTATACTTTATAAGATTTCATGAGTGAGCACAAAATTGTAAGAAAATTTATTTTGTGTCTTCTAATGAAACTTTTGGATTAGAGACTTAAAACAAGATATTGACAGGCTACTGAGCGTAACGCTTGGCTGCCTCTCACTATGCATAGGATGTAGCTAACAGGAAACCCAAGATTAACACTTACCTCTAAAGTCAGAGAGTCACACAAAGAATTTGCAGTAAAACTCCAGTTTGTTTTAACGGCAAGAAAGTGGCTGGAACGCTTTTGCAGGGCCAAAGGAGTTCACACTGAGGCATAAAGTGTTTCAAGCATCTCTTAAATGCATTTACCATTTTGTTTTTACTTACTCACTGCAAATGTTTTCAGGTCTCCTTACGTCGACAACAAGTTAGTGAGAGGCTGAATGAGTGGGCTGTCTTCAGTGAGAAGAACAAGGAGCTTTGTGAGTGGCTGACACAAATGGAAAGTAAGGTTTCTCAAAATGGCGACATCCTCATAGAAGAAATGATTGAGAAACTTAAAAAGGTAATAGTGCAGTGGATGTACACTTACATACTGTTCTTTAACTGCTTATTTTTTTTGTGTTGCAAAGATAATAGTGAATTAGCTGAAATGGAGATTTTACCTTACACTGATGTTTTTAAGTTCCAGTAAGACTGTGTTTGTGTTATTCTCTCACTACACAGCATTTCCTTGAGGATATCAGAAAGTTAAGTGAATGTAAAGTCAGAGATGTCTGAATGCTTTACTAAGTGTCCAATCGGAATTGTTTGTGATGGGTTTAACTATAGCAGATTTATTTATAGAAAGCATCATGTGTTGTTAGTTGTGGTTTTTTTCATTCTTCTGACAAAGCTGTTCATGTTTATACATCTAATAGTTAAGAGGTTGTCTCTCCACTCTACCAATCACCAAAAAAATAACAATCACTTGTATTTTTGTTTGATTCTTTTAGTAGTGTAGAACAGAGTGTATTCAGAGTAAGTACCCTCACTTCTGGTTGCTCTTTATTGTCCAGGATTACCAAGAGGAAATTTCTGTAGCCCAGAACAACAAAATACAACTCCAGCAAATGGGAGAGCGACTTGCTAAAGCCAGCCATGAGAGTAAGGCATCCGAGATTGAGTACAAGCTTGGCAAGATCAGTGACAGGTGGCAACATCTTCTAGATCTTATTGCAGCCAGGTAAAGTGCTACAAGGGACAGATTAATATACAGGATGTCATGAATTTAAAATATTTTTTATTGTCTGCCTTTTCATCATTCATTGTGAAATGAGTTTATTCCTTAACTATCAATGCATTTCTGTGAAAATCACTTTAGTAGTTTACTTTTCAGTACCTGACATTTCTCCAAGAGTCAATTCAAAACAGTATTTGCTAGAACAACACAGGATCACTTGCGGTCAGATTTAGTGAGCCTTGCTCCAGTACTATCTTATTTCAGATGAGTGCTTAAAACTGGGTCCAAAAAGTTCTTGTTAGAGGGATGAAAACAGTGCATTTGTAGTTTTGAATTTCAAGTAGAGCAGTTTCAGAACTAAATCTTAGGAGTTTTGCCTGATTATTTTTTCACTGATGGAGAAGAGTAACTGTGGGTAGACATATGAACATTGGGCTTAAAGATTCTTTCTAGTCAAGATCAAAAATATAACAGCCATTTTCATAACTTAAGGAAATAAGCGATTGTTGTTTGATATGTGAAGAAACAGGTTTACTTGGTTCAATACTTTCTGTTGAGTAGTATGTTGAGCATGCTACAACCACCCTCCCATTACCAACAATAAATTTGCCACAGTTTTGTACTTCATAAAGTGTGCATATACTTTACATTTCTGTGATGTAAGCACATATGAATTACTAATACTTAAGTCCTTTTAGCAGCAAAGAAGTTTGTTTAGTTTTGTTGTCTTTTTTTCATCTGTACCTTTTTTCTTATGATTCCTGCTCTGGAATCTGTAAGCGTGGAAGCAAGTAAATTTGGCATAAGTAGGAGCATTCTGGTGGCTCCAGCTCCTTCTATAGTGATCAATTTTAAAGTAACGAACACTGTATATTTCTTGCAGAACAATTAAGTAAGGAAGTGGTGCATTATGGTTGAGGAGACTGATGTTTTCAAAGCCTGTGATACATCACCAGTTGCTGAACAAAAAGTATATTTGCCATATTTTTGTGTTTGTCTTCTGAAACACCAACTCGGAAAAATGGTGAAATAACACCTTCAGGGGGTTTCTAGTCAAACATGATAACATGAGACTGAATGGTGACAAGAACTGCAAAATACATCCTCAAAAGATCTGTGTTGTCTGTTCAGTATTAGAGGTTGGTGTCCCCTATAGGGACAGGTAAGGGTTTAGGCTTCTGTGGTGTTCTTGGGGTGGGGCGATATAAACTGCAATATTGTACATTTAAACCTTCTCATTCTGTTATCATGTGCAGTCCTAGTTTTGAACTAATTTATGTAAAATATTTATTTGCTTTTATTTCCAGATCACTTCACTTACCCTTCTCAATTAGCATGCTCAGCATTATTGTATGCAATTAAACGTATAACCCTTTCCATTCCAGTGCTTACTGAAATGAAAAAGACCTCCACAAAGTATGAATGTTGCATTGCTGATCTTTGGAAGTAAATGGAGAGGTCTGATGCTAGGTTGTGGAAATTTTGCTAGTTCAGCTGTAGCTTAGGCTGGTAGCAATTAAAGCCCAAGTCATTGGCTAATGTGTGTACAAAGTACTTGTATTGATGTCTAATTCCCTCTGGGCGTTTGCATTCCCAAAGATAATTTTTAGAAGGCTTCAGAGGCTCTTTAGCATATGATAATATATATTGGCATGTGTTCCTGATAGGATATTTTGCATTTTGGAATGTATCATATAACATGATTTTGGCTGCATGCAGCTTGGAAATGCAGATTAATTGTTCTGATGTTGAGAATAAAATAATCCCTGGCAGAATTAATAAATTATTAGAGCCTGCATGCTTTTCTGTAAACGTACAGTCATCCCTTGCCTGGAGCATTTTTCTTAGTGTTTTGTTTCTTAAAACTGTGAATGAATAGAAAGTGCTTTATGAAAATGCTTTAGTAGCATAGTATGGAAATATGTGGCCAGCATAAATCCTTCACCTGTTGATTTTATGCTGGGCGGTGGAACTTCTCCATTCACCTGTAAAAACCCCTTTCTCACATTCTGTTCTGTTTTTTTTTAAATTGTTTCTGCATTCTGAGGAGATTTATAACTGCAGACAAGATAGCTACAGAAAGGTAGCCATGTCTCTGTATAAGAGGCTTCTGCTTCTGGCCTTCTAGAACATTTTCATCCTTTGAGATGAATTTTTCTGATATGTCAGCCCTCTGCAGGAAGCAGTGCTATTGCTGCAACTGCTCAGGCTTTGTGCAGAAGTCTTTACTGTATGTGTTTTCACCCCTTCCCCTAGCACTCATGGTCCACATTCCTGGAGATCAAGGCTGGCACATGTTGATGAATGCAGGTTTTATTTAGAAACATGACCACTTGTCACCATTCAGTCTCATGTTATCAGGCAACGGCTGCTAGCATTTGTTTGGCATGCAACGTTTTCTGTACAGTACTCACCAGCAAAGAGAAGTGTGTCCAATTTCCTCCCCCCGCCCAAAGCACAGCGTTTGCAGGCTTTTGGAGTGGAAGTTCTTCTTTTTAATTCTGGAAAATTTCATGGTGGTGGCAGAGGACTTGCGTGCTGTGAGGATGGCGGAGGACGGCAGTGTGGATTCAGATCTCCCAGACTGTAATTGTGATATCACAAGGCAGGCAGCTATTTTTGTTTGCTTTTGGTTGATACGGTTCTTACTGAAGTCTTGGCTTGCTGGGAATCTAATTGAAATACTGATATTTAGAAATCGCTACCTTAGCTAGAAATTACTGGTTTTTTGCAGTTTCCAGAAATAGTTGACAGTGATAATGACTTACTTTCTTTTGCAACTAATACTTTTGGATCCCAGAATATTTTTTTTTGTTACTAATATGGACTTAGAACTAGTAAAATCCCTTAGGTGTCTGAAAGAAACTGTAGGCTGTTTTTACTGCTGTTTTTAAATACAAGAGCATGTACACACATGAAGGAAAGCAGACTTTGTATTTGTCTGCTCACTGTTTGTGTCATCAAAGGGGCATGGCTACAAGCTAGAGGCAGAGAAGGACAGAGGCTGTAAAGCAGGGATTTCAGATTTAATGAAGCTGGTCTGTCCTCACATATCAGTGACTGTTTCATCACTGCATGTAATAATTGAAATCAGCCTATATCATCTTGGATTTTTGATTCAGCTTCTCTTTTTCTCTCTTCACTTTATCTTCTCTAGATTTTTTTGCTATTGTTCAGTGTTGTAGAAATTTACTCTTTGAAACAGGAAACTGTGATCTGAAGAGCAAATACAACTGGCAGTACCAGTGTCCTAGTACGCAGCAGTACTGTTCTTTGGACAACAAATAAAAGATTATTTTTTAAATGATTTTTAAAAAATTATTTTAATAGTGTAATATTTTCCACTATTTCCTAGAGTGTTTCTTGAAACTTGGAACTATGGTTCCAAGTCTATTTCTTTTTTTTAAAAAGAAATCTGCTCATTACTGGCTTTCTACAGGCTTAGCTAACAGGCTCGTACTGATTTTTTTCATGTTGCTGTTATAATATTAGTAACCAGCTGTCTAAATGACTAACACAGTCACTATGAGTTCTATATGATGTACTGTTATGTATTTACAAGGTTCTTCCTGTTTAGGTTTAAGTGGAATCTAAGGCTAATTTAGGACTAGTTGATTTAAGGGTATTTGTGCTTTATTTCAGCTCCAAGTTGTTCTCCCGCTGCCTTTTCTTAATGTAAAATAGACGTTTTGTAGTTACTACTTTCTTGTGATAACCAAGGTACAGTCATTGGAACGCAGGAATGTAAGCATCGTAAGCACATTCAAATTTCCAGATGATTTTTCATCAGTAAACTGTAAAAACAATCAGTTGAATTCTGCAGTATTTTCCTTTCTGAGGGTCTTAACTTGTAGCAAGACTGATGTGTGTGCGTGTACAGCCTTTAAAAGAACTATGTCATGGGTCCAACAATTTGGTTTCAATGCAGAAATTTTCATTACCAAGGAGAGGAGTTATCTCAAGTCTCTTGCAGTAGCATGTATAGTGCAGCAACAAAAACATGAGACGAGTATTGGAATAATTAGCCATTTAAACATAATCTTGTAAATGACAACTCAAAAGGTCAAAATTACAGTTAGCTAGGGATTCCACATACTTGAATGTTTATAATTTCACCTTTGTCTCTAAACTGGGCTTTTAATTTCATGAGATTTCAGGCCTCACCATTAGCGTGGAGAGATTGGATTTTGAGTAGTTACATTTTTAAGAGAGATTTTTGTTGCACACATATTATCTATTTATTTATACACAGGCACGGTATTCAGTGAGATGAAGAGCATAGGCATCTTGCCTGCTAAAATTCCGAAGGAAAACTAGACACAATGGATTACATCTATTATTTCTTCACAGCTATGTTTTCAGAGTAGCTAGGGGCAAAACACTTTATATAGCAATTCAGTCAAAAAAGTGACCTCAGTGTATTCCAAGAAGCACTTGTTTATTTGTTTCTATTTGTGCCATAGGCAAGGAGCCTGTTATGTTAGACTCAGTACAAAAAAAAAAGAACAGTGTTAACAGTAAATGTAGCAGCATACAGGAAGGGAGTTGTCCTTTTTTTTGTTCTTTTTTTTTAACTTCTGAAATTTAGGTGCGGGGAATTGCAGCCATTTGACAGGAGGGCAGGTTTAGCGTTAGGTTTTGTATTTGATTGGAGTGTTCTTTTAGTATGTCATGCTTTTTTTTTTCCTTTTTATCTACTGAGTAACTTAGGTCATGTGACTTAAAATAGCTCTATGTGGGCTGGTGTTGTTTTTTGCTCGGGGGAAGTTGTATTCCCATGCAGTCTACTTGACACAAAAAGGGCACTTTCTGAGTGATGGGCCCTTTAGCAGGTGTTGCAGGCAAAATATAAATAAAATCCAGCACAGAGGTTGGGATACCGTAGAGTTGCAAATAAGAAAAGCCTGGATCACTGCTTGAGCTTGCCAATGATAGAGTGACTTTGCTTCTACACAGAGCTGACATGACTCGTTGTTCCCTTTCTCATTCCAACATGTCTGCAAAGGATCAGAGGCACCCAGCCTTTAAAATGTATGCAGAAAATGGGCAGGATTTCACTCAGTTAATGTCAGTTAATGTGAGTTCCAGAGATTGATAACCAACCTTCTCGCTCCCCTCATGAGCACATTTCAATTGGTCCAGGCCCACAAGGCACCGTTATGTACAGCCATAGGTGCAGAGGAGATGGTACTCCCAGAGATTGGTTGTTCTTCTAGTATCTCTTCAAGTCTAAACATACAGCTGTTTCGGGATAAGTTGATCATAGACACTGGGCAGTCTTTCAGCTCTGTTTTGTTGACTTCAGTTTCTTCATAGCCAGTTTTTCGGATTACACAGATTTATTTTTTTTTCAGTTGCCAGGGTATTTTTTTCAGAACCCTGCAGCTGTTGATCATGAGGCTCTGGCAAAGAAGATGCATTTGAACTGTTCTTAAGCATATGTTTGGTGCTAAAGAGGCGCAGTTTGACCATCTGTGATCTAGACAGAGGGCTAGAAAGAAACAAAGATTTGAGAGATTTAAGTTTCATAAGTTAACACTAAGATCAGTGCATTTCTGTTTGGTAAGAAAAGGACATCCATGTTAGACTCTTAATGGTCAGCTGCAACTACTGCTTTAGATATGGAAACACTTAATAAATTAGCTTGTTAGTATTATGGAAAAAAAATTTAATTGCGCTGTTTGGATTTTAGGATAATCAGGTGGCATTTTGTTTATTTGGTGAATCTGGCAATCTTGTATTTTTCAACCCAATTTAGTCAGTCTATTCCCAGCTGCACTCATCTCTTAAAGCTTTCTCATATTGAATCACTTAAGTGGAAGAGCAATAGAAGCATAAAAGAGAATGTTACTCAAAATTGTTTGTGGTACTACATAAACAGAAAGAAAAAACCAAAGCTTAGAAACAGTTTCAGAATCCACTAATGTATGTTATGTAACTTGGAGATAGGAAGGATGGAATTACCAGCAGACATTTTTGCAGTTGAAACAGGATGAAGGAAAAAATATCAAGATAGCATGAAGATTTAGTCAAATTTTCATCACTCTCTAAGCTTAATGTTCCCTTGAATAAAAACAAAAAAAACAAGCGACTATTTAATTTTTCCTGGCCATTGTTGTTGCAGGGTCAGGATCTCAGGAAGAATACTACTTAGAAATCACTGTGCAGTTACACTACAGTTTCATCTGTTTAAATGTGAAGTAGTCCATCAAGACAAAGAACAACTTAAGGCAGCCCTTGGGATTCTGAAATTCCCACTAAGTTCTAAGCTGGATTTCTCTCTCTAGAACTTATTTATTCAAGGACAAGTCTTCACACTGGAACAGGTTGCCCAGAGAGGTCATAGATGCCGTGTCCCTGGAAATATTCAAGGTCAGGCTGGATGTGGCTGTGAGCAACCTGATCTAGTTGCAGATGTCCCTGCTCACTGCAGGGGAGTTTGGACTAGATGATCCTTAAAGGTACCTTCCAACCCAAACCATTCCATGATGTGTTCATTCAGTGCACTCCACCACCAGCACTATTTAAATGGAGAAATTATTTGTAGTCTAAGAAGAACTTTTGTCATCTGTTGGTCAAGTACACAACTAAATTACTTAGATGCTTTAGGGGTTTTGGGGTGTGTTTTTCTTTCTTAACAAGTATTTAACTCATCTGAAAAAGGTACAGAAGTTTTGAAAATGTTGTCTGATATTAGTAAGCTTTTGATTTTTCTTAACCAGAAACTACGAACTCAGGACTGTTTGCACATGTAATATACTTTGATTATATAATAAAGGAAGACTTCAGAACAGATCTTCTCAACTAAGTTAAGCTTCTCTGAAAACTTCCTGAAACACATACTTTGGAAAATCTCCTTCAGGTTGTACTTATGCAACTGTTTCTTTTTCTTTACAGGGTAAAGAAGTTGAAGGAGACCCTCGTTGCAGTGCAGCAGCTGGATAAAAACATGAGCAGCCTGAGATCTTGGCTTGCACACATTGAGTCAGAGTTGTCTAAACCTATCGTCTATGAAACTTGTGACTCAGAGGAAATACAAAGGAAGCTAAATGAACAACAGGTAAAATACTACACACTTACTGGGTGCACAGTGACATGGGAAGAACCAAATTTAGTGTCTATGGGCTTGCCCATACCTGACTAAGTGCTGAGAGGGCATGAGGCAAAGAAGTGTTTAAATACCAAGGCAAGTGGTACTTACTGTGTCACTTATAGAGCCTTCTGCTGGCTTTGACATCGAATCCACCAGGACCTGATTGACGTTTCTGAGAAAGGTAAGGCACCAAGAGATGTAACCTGAACGAGTTATTGCAATAGTTTTCTCTTTGGGGTTTGTGGTTTTTGTTTGTTTGAATTGTCTGTTCCCAGAAGTGAAACTGACACCTATTAGACTCTGCAAATTTTGCACATGCTTGAAAATGACTATTTTTTGCAACCATTCTAACTTGGTTTTATTTTACAGCTTGTTTGGGAATCACTTTGCATGCAGATATGCATGAGCTATACATATGAAGTTAAAACTGGTTGGTTTGTTAGCACACAAAGCCTTTATGCAGTGCTAGAAAAAAAATAGTCAACATAGAAAACTCTTAAGTCAGTTTGTGGCATTAAAACTAATGTTACTTCTAAGAAGTTTTAATGTACTTTCTCTTTCCTGTTCCACTTCACTGTCCAGTGCAGTTTTACCTAGAAGCACATCTCTGAGGAGGACTGTTGTTCTGTTTTGTTCCTGTTCATTATTTATTAGCAAAAATACCTTTCTGGTGCCTCACTAGAGATGACTTAGATACTCTCCTGAGTTCTTTCTCTAGAGGAGAAAGATAATTCATTTATGAAGTGTACGAACTGGCATTTTGCTCTTCTAAGCCAAGTGTGAGACCCAAGAACACCCAGAAAGTTTTTACTGGCTCCCCAGCTGATTGGCTCTATAGCTGCGCAGAATTTCTTATTAATATTCTATATGTCATTTACATGGGGATAATAATTTGTTACATACAAGTGTTGCTAACGAGTGGTGTTTCTAAGACAATAATGTGCTGGGCAGGGCTAAACATTGCTATCAACAAAGTAGATACTTTAGATTACTTTACTAGCATCCTTGTACAGATGTCCCACAGTATGTTACAACCACTTCTTATGGGACTTTCTCTGGGCACACACCCTGCTGTATCTCTGCCTTCTGTTTACTTGTGGTGATCCCCTCGCAGAGACAGTGTGCGGTGATACTTGTAGAAGTGTGAGTGGCTCGACTGGAACTCCAAAGAGGAGAGATAGATGTGAACCTTATCCTGGGATGATTCCATGTTTGTAAACTTGATGGTGATTTGATCTGATAACACTGCAAGCCTTGGTTATAATAATATTTTTTTTAAAAACACCCACCCTCAATGTATGGCAACTGGTATTTTTATTAGTTGGAGGCTATATCCACCACATCTCAGTAGGCTAGTACATTGGCTATCTTTTCAGGTATTTAATCCATCTTCCTCTCTTAATGACCTGATGTTTTTCTATGTTTGATCTTCCACTGAGTTCATGTTATCTTACCTGCTCATACTGCTACTGGTTGTTCATATAGAGATTCATGCTAGAAGTATTACGCTGTGAAAAAGAAGGGACAAATTCCATTTCTGTAACTCAGTTGTCTAGTTCTCAGCATCTCTTTCAGCCAAGAATCAGCTTTGCAGATGACTTTTCTCTGTAGTGAAATTAGAGATAGCCTGGTGGAGGTAGCATAACTTCACTGTAATATTTTCCTAGAGTTGCAAACTACATTACAAGGATTAGTTGTTCGATTATTTTCTCAATTTGCTACCACTTGAAATGTGGAAAAAATAGTGTTTGCTTCTGGGTTGATAAAGGGAAAAAAAAAGCTGTATGTTGGTAACAGCAGTGCATAAAAGTGATGCTGCTTTGTGAACTAACCCAAAGGCTAAATCAAGACCAGCAACTGGCAGTTCTCACTGCTGCTCTACTCAAAACAGCAGAGAAGAGATTGCATTACCTGAACTTGCTTAACCTCAAGGCTCATAGCTGCCTGGAGTGTGTGCTTCATAGAGCGTTGCATCTGTTTATAGTATCCACCCTTGTGTAACATTTCAGGATGGATAGAAAGAAGAATAAGCACTTGGACATCACGATGAGAATATTTTCCGGACAAGTGAAAATGAAAGGGCCAGCGCTGAGGAAGAAAACTTTGTGATTTTCCACTTGATGGTCTCATGTGTATGTTTACAAAATAGCCTTCTGTTTCATAGATGAGAAGAGGAAATAGATTACTTCTCTGAGTCCAACTCCAGTTATCATGAGCAACCAAATCAGATAGGTGATACAAGCTGGTTTTAGATTCTGCATTAGATCTCATTTCCTGCTGGAGGGTATTTTCAGAATGTCATATTGCAAGTTGTAAGAAAATTTCCTCTAGTTGGACCTTTAATGTATGTAGACACAGTAGGTTGACGCTGTATTTCCCTTTGACTTCACTAGCGAAATTGTAAAGATCAGTTTATCTCTACTCATCCTAAAGCTGCCAAGTTCCTGTTCTTCTAAATTAACTTCCACAACTCTCATTGTTCTATTAGCAGAAGAAATAGTACTGATCACATATAAGTGCTAAGACTGTGTAAGTGCATTTTCTTTAGCTGTCCTAAATTTTCCTGTTCCATTTCCAATGAGAATGCTACAAAATTGAAAAGTTAAAGGAAAAAAACTTTGTACTAGAGGTGCACTGTTCAACAGGTACTGCTGCCAATCTCCATGTCAAACATACCACTTTTCAGCTAGCTCACCTGGGGAAGAGAAGGTTCACAAAGGGTACCTACACCAAATCCTTGCAGTAGATAAGAACGTATTTTCTTGTCGTACTTCTCTTACTAATTTCTGCTTTGCATTCTCTGCAGTAGTGGGAAAGGACTGGGAATAATACCACCATTTACTGGTGATGCTGTTTAAATGTATGTGAAGGATGCTCAACTGAGCATGCAGAGCTCTGGCCGTTTGTCCCATGTGGTGGTTTGGTACTCGTAGTGCCTGGAAAAGAATCCTGCTGGATTCTCCTGGCCTCATTGATAGCATTGCAGCAGCACTTGCACAGATGCAGTATCTTAGTCAGTATTCACAGAATCACAGAATTGTTGAGGTTGGAAAAAACCTCTGAGATCATCAAGTCCAGCCTTAATCAGTATTCACTGGATGTTTTTCTCCTGTTTGCAAACTACTTTTTTTTTTTTAAATAAGAAGAGGAATGCATTTGTATTTATGCAAGATTTGCAGTTTCTCTTAAGAATTAATTTCTTCACCTGCAGGAACTTCAGAGGGACATAGAGAAACACAGCACTGGGGTGGCATCTGTCCTCAATCTGTGTGAAGTGCTTCTTCATGATTGCGATGCTTGTGCCACAGAAGCAGAGTGTGACTCTATCCAGCAGGCTACGCGCAATCTGGACAGAAGGTGGAGGAACATTTGTGCAATGTCAATGGAAAGGCGACTCAAGTAAGTCTAAAATGCATAGAAATTCGTGTTTCCTTCCATAGGCACAAATACAGGATGGGATGTATGTTATAGGTTGCAGTACCAAAGAAAAGGGTGGAGCGGGGAGAAGAAGATACATACACTGAACAAAAGCCAATAGCTGTTATGCTGTGAGGAGAAAAAAAAGGAATTTGGGGTTAGATGTATATGCTTTTATACAAAGTACAGATATGAGTTACCAAATTTTGCTCACAAGGCCTTTGATTGAATTAAGTCTTATGTCCCATTTTGTAGAAGTGATGGGAGAGGAATGAGAGAAAACTTACTAGCAGTGACTCCAAGAGGTTTAGAAAATATGACCTAAAGGGGAGAGTTATAACATTTAATTTTACCCTAGAACTACTAAGACTGATGTGGAAATTTATAATCAAATGCATGGACTGTTATTCCAGGTGTTAGGATTTTCATGCACCTGATGTTCCTCAACAGTTTCTCTTATGTCTGATTTAGTATATTTGGAAGAATTTTAGGACAGAATGCTCCTCTGGAACGTCCTCATCAGCCCACCTTAGCTTTGCTGGCCAGGTGTGCGCCGTAGGGCCTGGGCATCTTGACAGCGGTCCGGTTTACTGTGTAAGCTCAGCCCACCGGTGCACTGCATGCCCAGGATAGCCACAAGAATCGTTGTTTTCTACTTCCCATCTAGGATAGCATGGGTAATTTTGATAGCCATAATGATGAAGGCTGGATTGGGCCAATGCTTTATACTCTGTGCTGACCAGTAGTAATACATGTTTAACTGTTTGAACTCCTGTGTTTGTGAAGATCTTTTCTGTTTGTTTTTAAGTTATGAATCTGATTTCTGTGATATTTACACAGTCGTATCGGGAACTCTGAGTAAAGTTTATGACTTTCCAAAATGCTCAGTTGAACTTTGTATCATCTTTGGTTTTGTGGGATGTTCTTAATGTATTTAGTAAAGGTTTTCTTTTTTTTTTACGCAAAAAAATAATGTCGCTTTGAAGTTGCTGCTCTATATCCACAAATTGCTAACTTTAAGTAACTTAATGCTGTTGCCATGCTAATTCCTGTATAGTGTATATGTATATATATAAATACAGATTGCAAGTTCTTTGACACAGCCTGTCTTGAAAATATACAGGCTCTTCATACCTTTGTGTCCACCAAATTACTTCTATTTTGAGTTAATGTGCAACAATGAATTGAATTCTGTTTTACTTTCTTGCAATGCAGACATTATCCTAGTAGTAGATTTGTACCAGTAAGTTAACTGAGCAATTGGTATTTATTGTACTGGAAACAGTTACTCATGTTAAAAAGCAACTTTCCAGATGCCAAACTTCAGATTAAACCACATAATCATCAACAAAGCACAAGTTTTACATGGATAAGGTCCTTTTCAGACATGCATATCCACAATTTGGTAAAGATGTATTCTGTATATAAAAACAAAGGTCTTCTGTAATACAGCCTGTCCAAAAAAGACCTCTTTATCTTGAAAGAAGAGGTGTTTAAATTCTTGGGATTCTAGTATCTTAGTATTAAGGAAATTTAGTTTCAGGATTAAGAGTCAGACACTGTTTTTACATATTCAATTGAAGTAAAATTGTGTGGTTTTTTAAACATTGGAATAACTTTTAACTTTTTTTAAAAAATAAAAAGGTTTATCCTGTATATTGAGAGATACAATGTTACTACTTGTTGGTGAATGCAAAACCAATCATGTTTGTGTCCCTTTGCAATGCAGAATAATGACTGAAAACTTAAAAATATATGCTGCAACATTTTTAGTATTCTGTAAGAAAAAGTTCTGCGGCTGAAGGTAGTGTGGAATTTCTAATCTCTCAAATACCGGCTTAGGTGCCTACACTGGGACTGTATTTCAAAAGTTATTTAGCCATATGCTTGTATTTTTAGAACTCTTATTGCATACTTACAACTTTCTTTTTATACTGATTCCAAAACTAGATGCATGGAAAAAAAATGCCACTATCTTATTCTAGCTCAATCTGGAATGAGCCAGCGTTCCCTGTGGTCTGTTTATCAGCCTGACTGTCTGGGTTAGATTAAAAGCCAGTTAATGTCTGGTGCAGCATGAGTTTGCTGTTGTAAATGATTACGTAAGGTTCTGTAGGTCAAATAGCCTTCAGCATGAACATTCCTTAATTTTCTGTTCTCTATTGCAGAATTGAAGAGACGTGGCGGCTATGGCAAAAATTTTTAGATGACTACTCTAGGTTTGAAGACTGGCTAAAAGTTGCTGAGAGGACAGCTGCTTTCCCGAGCTCCTCGGGTGTACTTTACACGGTTGCTAAGGAAGAACTGAAGAAATTTGAGGTGATTTATAATAGTCGAAATTTAATATCTACTTATCACATTACAGCAGACAGCTGTTGTTCTTCCTTCCCATACACAAGTCACTCAACAGAGACACTCTATTAATATAGTGGAGTTGATGATTTTGTAGCTGCCTTGAGTGGCAGGTTTCTAAGATGAAAGAACAGTGGAAGGTGGCAACTGAAAATGCTGATAAATCAATTAACTCTCACTTGTTGTGTATTCACCAAAGTTAGGTTTCTTACCTTTTTTATTTCTGAAGATTTTTAATGTCTTCAGTTAGTGGGTGCTCTAGAGTATTTATAAATCTCAACTCAACAAGTACCTCTTCCAGTGCTGTATGTTTTAGCTTTTGCTTTGATATTATCCCTCCTCTTCTTTCTGTATCTCTCTGAAACCAGACCTCTGAACTTTTTTTCCTGTTTCATACAATGTATGATATCCCATTTTAGATCCTTATACCTGAAATTCATGTTCGTGCAAGTATTGTTTTATGTCCACATGGTGTCCCCCGTGACTTAGAAGTTAAGTCAGTGCTTAAGAGCTTGTTCTGTAACTCCGTTGTGTCTACTATACTATTTGATGGCTTGTCTCATAATTACAGTGGAGTTTTTACCTGTGTGCAAAGCACACACACGTTATGTGACGAGTCATGGGAGAAAATCTGTTGCTCAGTTTCATATTTGCAAGGAGTATATCAAGATGAGTAAAGAAAATATTTCTGAAGAAAGAGGACAAATAGTCTGGCAATTTTTTAAACAGGTGCTGTAAAATTTTCGCTGTGAAGAAGAAACGCAAATTTTAAACATCTAAGACCAGTTAATATATCTTGGTTTAACAATTAATTCAGAAACATAAAGTGTGAAACACTGATTCAAGTTTTAAAATTGACATTCGCATTTCTGAATGTACTGGCCAGGTTTTGTTGTTAAACAAAAAAAGTCGCCAGACTTTATTATGGTGAGGCAGGTTGTCATAATATAAAAATGGACACAAGTACTCTGTCTCAGATCTCGAATATCTTTCTCAATGCCCCTTATTTCAGTGAGCAGGATCTAAATCTCTTGTTTAGTGAGTCTCTGTATGAGAAATAGTACGAGAAATATCTTGGCTATTTGGTTTATACAGCTGATTTGACTTTGCCCAAAGTCTCTTTCACTGAACATCAGCGTTTTGATGACCTTCCTTCTCCTGTAGACTTGTGGAATTTTTACTGTCTACAGAGTGTCATCAGGAACTAGCTGCAGAGAGAACAGATTAGCAGCCTCTCCAGAATCCTTCTGTCCCTGCAGTCTGGTTCTTTCTGGTTTGTTTGCTTCCCACCTCTTTTTCCTGAGCACCTAGTTTCTACACCTACCGGAAACCAGTAATTCAAGTGACAAGAGTTGTGGTGTTCAATTTCAGTAGAATTCAGTAGCTTCACTGTGAAGTCAGTATAAAGTCAGCCATGTGTACGTTTTACTTAAGGTAGATTTAAAAAAAAAAAAAATCTTTTCCCCCTCCATGTTTGCAGCTGAATTAAAAAAAACCCCACCAAACAAAAATCGCACAGCAAACTGTGTAAGATCCTTTAAGTTCCTTTAAGATGAAAAGATGGCTCTCACTGACTTCACTGTACAAAATCAAACTCCTTCGTCTCCAGTAGTTTATGGAGAAATGAAAAGAGGTTACAGGAAGGAATGCAACAGATGAATTCTTGTGTAGCTAAGCTGAAAAAATGGAAGACAGATACACAGCTGTTCTTTTGCTGGACAAGGCTTGGTAACAGGTGAAACAACTGCATGCTTTTAAGTTTCATGATCCTAGTAAACACGGTCAAATTTGTGCCTCTGATATGAGAATTATCTCCTTGTACAATTCTAAGTGAATTCAGTTCTACTGAGCATTTCACTCCAGCTGCAAGCCCATTTAATCCTTGTTGGTTGTCCCCTACCAATTTGATGGCCATTTAATGAAGAGAATACTTCTACTGAAAGGACTCTACAGTTGTTTTTTTAATCTTTTTTTGCAAGCCAGCTTCTTTACTTTTGTCTCTAGTACAACAGCAGAAACGTGCTTATTTCAATTTTAACTTTGACTGGTACAATATGAACAGTGTGTATTGTTTATGAAGAAATCTCAGGTGTTAATAAATTTTAAAGTTTCTGCACAGAAATGTATTACCTATGACACTTCTCTAGTCCTTAGTAAGGGTTGGGTCTAGTTTTAAGAGAGATCAACTTGTTGTTTGCGCTGAGAGGAATATCAAAAAGTAAGCATGTAGAACTACAATGGGAGACAAAACCTACTTGTATTCAAAAGAGAGGTGGTGTAGTCTGTTTTTAAGTCTTCCCTTGATTGCTGTTCTGTTTCTGTGACAAGATAAAATGAGTAGTTTTTTTAAATTTATTCATCTATTTTATTTTTGAAAGAATTAATTCAGTTAACTCCCTATAAGGTGCTTTCTCCAACTTGCTTTGTGATTGCTAGTCACAATCTGAAACTCATGGGCCAACTCCTGTACTGTTTCTGCTCTCCAGCTGGGTGGCTGCGGCAGCAGGGGAGGCACTGAAAGTACATGATGCAGACACTTGCCTGGGCTTAAGTTGGTACTTTTATGCCAGTATACTGAAGATGAAGAGATGATTCCCTCGATAATATTTTTTAATATTTTCGGTAAAACTGAGAATAAACAGTTGCTCAGATCTCTTTGATGTTTGCGTTTCCACAAATTCAGTATGTGTAAGGAAATCTGATGAAGCCATAGGAATCTTGGATTTCTGTTCGTTTTAAAAAATAATATTTCACATTCATTGTTTGTGTTTCTATTCTCAAATTCAAAAGCATATAATTGAGTAGAAAGGGGAGTCCCTTTTTCTGTGTTGATTTTGCTATTGATGGTGCAATTTCTTAATCAGTGAACTGTGCCAGTTTTGTGGACATTTTTCTTTTTTTTGCTCATTTTGATCAGAAGGCAGCCTTTCAATAGGATAGACCTGAATAGATGTCTGCATCCATAGTGAAGTCTACGAGCTAACTGAAGTCAGAGTTCAGAAGTAGAGTGAAAATAAAGGTACTTACATATGTATCTTTATTTGAATAATCAAAACCCTGGTAATGTCTTTTGTTCATATTACTTTAGGCCTTCCAGAGACAAGTGCATGAAAGTCTGACACAGCTGGAACTGATCAATAAACAATATCGCCGCCTGGCCCGAGAGAACCGTACTGACTCTGCCAGCAGCCTCAAGCAGATGGTTCATGAGGGGAACCAGCGATGGGACAACTTACAAAAGCGGGTTACCTCCATCCTGCGCAGGCTAAAAGTATTTTTTCCATTTTTAAGCCCTTCAGTTTCACTACTGAACTTATGAATCAGGGGTACTCCAGAAGCTTCCAGTTTAATGGGTTTGCACAGTGTTTTTGATTTGCATGGTGTTCTGATTTCTACCTTTGGAAGAGGAAGGGAGCTTATCAGTTCTCTTTGTTTGAGGTAACCAAGGCATGAAGTCTGTAGGGGAGTGCTTGGCGATCTCAAACATCACCCTCCTTCATAGAAGTTAGCTTTCTTAGGTCAGGTAATTGCAGCTGTAGATGATGTTACTGAAAAGGAAACTTAGAAAACATGTAGGAAATGAATGAAGAAGATGTCCTGAGTTAAGGTTATATTTGAGGGGCATGAAAGCTATTTCTTCAGAGAACCACTAATGTTGGGGGGTTTTGTATGTTTGGTCATTTCATGCCACTCCATTTTCCACCTCCCAGCATTTTATTGGCCAGCGTGAAGAGTTTGAGACAGCACGTGATAGCATCTTGGTATGGCTAACGGAGATGGACTTGCAGTTGACCAACATTGAGCATTTCTCAGAGTGTGACGTTCAAGCAAAGATAAAGCAACTTAAGGTAACAAATGATTGAATGAGAACAGGAGGAGGGATGAGAGAAGAGAGAAAAACATTTGTGGTGGGAAAAGAATTTTAAGAAACAATATGCAAAACCACAACCTGATACAGTCCCTTACTTGGAGGCAGACACTTCAGGCCTCCGAAGTTATGAACTGTGTCAGGATTCAATATGTACTTTTCTGCCAGGGTGGAGGATCTTTGCACTGTGAAATTTTTGGGAAAATAAAAAAAGAGAGTGATAGTCTCCATTTCCTAATCAAAAGAGGAAATGTCAATAAAAAATATTAATGTCAAGTCTACATTATTGCTGACAGCTAAAAATTGTTACATTTCTCAACCGTTTCTTCATCAGAAGAATCATCATTTGGAGAGAAAAATATCAAATGTTATGTTATCCAAAATTCCAGTGCGTTAGATTTAACATCTGTGTTCATTCGAGACATTTGGTCATGGGCATAGCTTGTTTAGAGAAGAACGTTCTTTCCAAATACAACAAGTGAGGAATGAGATGGTAAACCATGAAGTCTCACTGTTTTTGGCTAGAAAGACAGGAATGCGAGATTTAATTGCTCATTGTTCCTCATGCTAGAATATTTGAGATGATCCCTGTTTGTTACCCACACCACTCTTGCTGAAAAACTCTTTCAGGCTTGCCTCCATAAGAACTTAGGTCATTGTAATGTTGATTTCATTGATAAAGCATGGGCTTTTCTTTTATACAGGCTTTCCAGCAAGAAATTTCACTTAACAACAACAAAATTGAGCAGATAATTGTGCAGGGTGAGCAGCTCATTGAGAAAAGCGAGCCCATAGATGCAGCTGTCATTGAAGAAGAACTAGATGAGCTACGTCGTTACTGTCAGGAGGTCTTTGGACGCGTGGAGCGCTATCACAAGAAACTCATCCGCCTTCCTGTGTGTATACTTACATACATATGTATTTGTTTAATTTGTTGTTTGATTGGTTTTACAAGTGTGAGAATGAGGAGAGTGAAAAATGTTGACATGAGCTAACATGAAACCTCTGTAACTTTCCGGAAGTCCTGTGGTTTAATTTTGTTACAACCCTGACCATCTGCTTCCCTTCATTATGTGCTATTTATATCCTGTTCAAAGAGCAAACTCAACAAATCTGGAGTTTTTGTAAATCATCACAAAAATCCATTAAAGTTGGAGATTTATAGAAGTATATTAATGGGGATAGCAGCATGGTACTGGTAATAAGATAATCTCCCTGCCCTGTCAGATGGTTTCATGATTCTTCCCATCAGAAGAGACAGAAATTTGGCTCCAGAACTGAACACACAGCTGAATAAGTGAGAGCAAAATGATTTTTTGTAGCTCAAATCCTCCTGAAGGGAAGGAGAAAACCCCAGGGCTTTCAAAATGTGAAAGAATATAACGAGAGTAGTGGTCACAATAAAGATCACTTATGCTTCCTATTGCTTGATTCTGCCTTACAGTGGCATCAATAAAAAGTCTGGAGACATATGGCTGATGTGAGACTGTATGGTGCCTTAGGTAATTAAAATGAGCTGACATTTTGAATTTTTTTTTTCCTTTGTGTTTTTAGTGCACCTTAAAATAATGAAAGAGAAGTGCAAAAGAATGCAAAAAGAAAAACCCGTGTGACTGTTGTCTGATGGTACTTTATTTCACTGATCCAGGCTGACCATGCGATGTCTCTGCGCATTTCATTGATGAGTTCTGTTTTCATTATGCTTCTAGCTGACAGATGATGAACATGACCTCTCTGACAGAGAGGTGGATCTGGATGAATCAGCAGATCTCTCTGACATACACTGGCATGACAAATCTGCGGACAGCGTCCTCTCCCCGCACCCCTCTTCCAACCTTTCGCTGCCTCTTTCCCAGCCGGTGAGAAGTGAGCGATCAGGACGGGACACCCCTGCAAGCGTGGATTCCATTCCCCTGGAGTGGGATCATGACTATGACCTTAGCAGGGACCTGGAGACAGCTGTTTCACAGGCTCTGCACTCCGAGGAAGAAGATGGAGGACAAGAGAAGGACTTCTACCTGAGAGGAGCAGCTGGTATAACAGGTATGGTGGCAGATTGTGTGTCCTGCTCTCTCGTAGTAAAACGAAGCAAATGTTATATGTATGATTGCTGGTTCAAGATGCATATGGAAAAGTATTTTAAATAGCCCCTGAAGATTTTAAATAGCTTTCCCTAAGTGATCCCAGTGGCCTTCTGGCCTTAGACACAGTAATGGAGATTCCTGGATGACTACAGCCTTGGAAAATCGCAAAGACATTTATATGATATGACAGGGAATTGGCTGTGTCTCTGTGCTTGTGGCCTGCCAGATGGGCTATGTCATCTGTAACAGCAATGCATCCTAAGTTATTCTGACTAGAAGAAACTATACCGGATATGGCAAGAAATGCAGAACAAACTGATGGAGAGATGCTGTGGGGGAGATCTGCAGAAAAAATCATCAAGTGCTCAAGTAAATTAACTCAGCTCTTACCCAGGCAAGACTCCAGCAACTGAGTGTTTAGCCTGAGGTGGGATCTAGGGTCTCACTCTCCAGTGATGCTGGAAATCCTAAGTGTGTGTGCTTTGTGTTATAAATCTTAATGACTGAAAGTGCCCGAACGCAGCCAGTTCTGGGGGAAGATATAGTCGTATATTGTACTCTTGATCTTGTGGCTGTCTTTTGCTTTCCAGGTCACTGCTCTGAAAAGAGTCAGGTTTGCCTGGATATTAACAGACTTTGTAGCAGGCTCCCTGCATTTCAGTCTTCATCTTGGTCTCCAGAAACGATGTTTGCTATTGGAACCGCTTACGCATTCCATTTCATGATAAAGACTCCTGCTGTAAGGAGGCAGCCATTGCTAAGCTGTCAACTTAGACTGTGCTTTTATTTTTTCAGATGTAGAGATCCCTGAAACTCTTGAGGCCTATGTAGCACTCACAGAAAACGCACTCAAAAATATCTCTGGTAGGCATCAAAAAAAACTGAGGATAGCCAGATACAAATACCACAGTGTGCAAGCATAACTTCTTTCTCTTCTCTTAGCATCTGCTATACTTTTCACAACTTACAAGATAAATATTTCTTACATGGCAGCATTGGCATTTAGTGTAAAAATATCCTGCTTTACTACTGCGCTTAAAGATATTATTAAGTGCATGGATGAAGCAATGATATTTAAAGCATTGGCCCTCCCACCTCAGCTAACTCAACTAAACTGATCGGTAGCTTAATCTGGTCTTTATTCTCTGGAGTCCCTCAATGAGACATAATAATTTTTCATGTCTGAGCAGAGACATAACCTTTGTTTCTACGAGGTTAAAGCAGAAGGAAAAGATGTATATAACAAAACCTAATTGTTTAGTTTTGTACTCATTTTATTAACACAACCACAGCTTAGATTGTTATTTAGGTAAAAAATTTCAAATTAGTTGTTTTGTGTGATAACAATGCTAAAGTGAAATACTGTAGTCCAATGTCTTTATCTTAGTCTTTTATATGGGAATATTATTTTTTTCCATGTTGCATTTTTATTAAAAAAAATGAACCGTTTCATTTGTTAGATGACCCTCTCAGAGGAAGTAGCTGCACTTTCAAGTACCTTCTGTCATGATTTCACAGTTTTTGTCTTTTAAAATAGTGACTTTATTGCAAATTTGAAATAGAAAACATTTTAAATCACACCATCTGTGGTGCAGACTCAGGTTCACTGTCCATTTTTATTTTTTCCCCAAATAAGTGAAATAATATTATTATGATTGATTAAGGATGCATACAGAAAAATGTGTGCAGTTTTCTGACCTGTGGAAGTTTTGAAAGAGTGACAGAAAAGTGATATTGAGCACTGTGCGTTTGGGGCGAGGCAGTGTTTTGAATAAGAATGATGAACTATCTAAGAGGCTCCATTTTCTGTAATTAGGTGCACAGAAGGTTCCTATTCTCAATGCATGTTTTTAATTGTCTTTATGAATAAATTCAAACTGTCTTTATAAACAGATGGAAATCGGGCATAATGATAGAATATGGATAAGAGGGCTCTCATGTGGTCCTCTAGGCTTCAGATTAGAATTCAAGTTAGAATTGATTGTAGCTAATTCACATCACAGAATTCAGCTGACCTCTGCAAAGAAAATAAGTTAGTCCTGCTTCTGAAACATTGATATGTGTTCCAGACAGCTCAGATAAATAATACAGTCTTGCAGATATGTTAGGCATAATTTTTGTCAACACTTAATTGAAAAAATACTATAGAGTTTCCCCCTTATTGTAGTTGCTAAGTTAGTTATGCACTACTTCTTGTAGGCCCTTCAAGACATTCAGTCATCTGTGGATTTTGAGAAAACAACAGTATCGTTTAGTGCTTGTGTACCGCTTTTAATCTTCTAACTCATATCCAAATAAGATCCTTCCACGTAAATCAAAATTCCGCTGTTTTTAGTGGAGAGAAGTAATAAAGTGAGAAATTAGGAGAAAATAAATTTTAACACACATTTTGGATTAGGGATTTAGGATACAAGTCTTCATCTGAGAGTATTTGTGAAAGGAATCATAGGCCTTCTCCAAAGTGGCTTAGAGCACACTTTGCCAAGAACTTTCCCCTTCAGAGAGGTGAGGAATTCTCCGAGAGAAAAAATCGTGTCAGAATAGTTTGCAAGCCTGCTTTAAGCTGTAGACTCTTTGATAGTATGCTAATGGCAAGCATGTTCATTGGTATAATCATCTGTCTGCTGAAGGTCGCTAACACCCTCTAATGTAACTGATTAGCAGTTCACTTTGACGTTGTACCACTCATACTGCTGCAGTCACATTTGCCTTTACTTTCTAATCTAGATAGTATTCCTGATATTTATTCTGCCTGGGCAAAAGATGAAAAAATACTGTGGGAAAACTTAGGTGACAGTCACTTTTTGTGGTTTTGGTACAGGAGAACCTGGTGCCCTGGAAGCACATATCCGACAGCTGGACAAGGCCTTGGACACCAGTCGTTTCCAAATACAGCAAACGGAAAACATTATCCGCAGCAAAACACCTACTGGACCAGAGCTGGATTCCACTTACAAAGGATATGTGCGTGTATTTTGTAGCACAAGTTGAATAAGCACTCAAAGCTTAGATTTGCTATTGAAATAAATATAGCTGTTTCAATAAAGCAATTAGATATTACTGCTTCTCAGACGTACTCACATGGTTTATATCCTTAATAGCATGCTATCGTTGTTTATGTTGTGTTTGCACTATTTGTGTTTATGTTATTTGTGTTTGCAATAGCATAAGATTACAGGAACAGGACTTTAAGAAATGTATTTTCCTGTTACATTTTTGCAGATGTCCAAAAGCACTTTCTCACACGTGTTTTTGTCCATCTGATGACGATACACTTGTTTAAAGTTCCTCTGCTTTTAAAAGCAGGTTTTATAGCTTCATGCACAGTATTTGTCTTGCTGATGAATTACAAACACGCATCACGTAAGCAAGATTGGGTATATGGAATCCGTCACTAAAGAGCTTTCTCAGGTTTTCTGGAAGAAAAATGTCTCTCTAAATCAGTCAAATAATTTTATTGCCAACAGAATTGAAAGATTAGATGATTGGATGCATAGTACATTTCCATACTTAAATTTGTTTTCTTTATGATATCTTCTAGTGTCTTTGCCATAGTGGCTTATAATTTAGAACAGATGGCACCTGAAGTTATCCAGCACAGTTTAGTACTAACTGAGTTATTTTTGTTTAGTCTGAACTTATGCTTTAAACCTTTATTATCTCCATATACATTTCGTTGATAGTATCAGGACAGGTTGTTGAAGTAATAGATTTTTATCTTCACATTACTTCACCTACTTTTGGAAAATTATGGAAATTGCATTGTAATTTGCATGTTCCATGTAGTTAGTCCTGTGCAGTGCATATTGACATGGGATTTTTTTGTTTGTTAATACAGATGAAGCTGTTGGGTGAATGCAGTGGAAGCATCGAATCAGTAAAAAGGCTTGGATATAAACTGAAGGAGGAAGAAGAAAAATTAGCTGGACTTATTAACCTAAACAGTACTGAAACACAAACAGCTGGCAAGTAACATTTAGTTCGCTGATGTGAAACAATTGTGAAAAGTAGCAAACACACAAATTTTTTTGAATAAATACTTGGTGTTATTTATGGACATATTTATATTTACATGACTGCGTTACCATTTTCTATTTAACAGCTCTTAATAGGAACAGAAAGGAATAGTAAGTATTCCTTGTCTATGCCCTAGAAAGAGATTAGACACACAAGTGCATTTTAAGAACTGCTTCATGTCGTGAGACATAACCCTAAGCCTTTCAGAAAGTCCCTGTGCATGCAGAACTTTTTTTCTTGTTGAAAGTTTTCTGGTAAAAAAAGGTTGCTTGTATTGCTATACAAAATACAGAGGTCAGCATTCATTTCTTCCAATATTAGCTCTTACTTCTAATATTATCTATCTGCAGCACAGAAATCTATATTCACCTGGTAGAAATATTTACTTGACTAATTTTGAGCAGCAGCTGGAAGACAGGAGGAATTGCATTGTAAAAACAGTTCCAGAGACTGCAAAGGCAACGTCTCCATTCTTAGCTTGGCAAGATATGCTACCCATGAAGTCTATTTTATTTTAATCTCTTTTTTTAATTTTAAGTTGATGGAATGATACAACTTGTCCTTCTGCCATAGGGTTTCAAGATAACCGACAAGAAGAAATAGCCCCTAAATTATTTCTTTTTAGTACGGATACTGGTCCAATGCATGAGCAGTAGCTTAGGCAAATGTAGTGAGGTGTGAGTATTAAATTGTAATGGGTACAAATACCAGTGAAAATAATAAAAAATATGTGGCTAGTTAACATTTCAGATTCCTTGTCTGGTTTGCATTTATGCTAATTTATGATGTCTTTATACCCGCATAACCCCTTTTAGAGACCTGCATGAATCAGCTTAATTCTGTTCATAGAATTCTGCCTGGAGTCATCCAGTTTCTTCATTCTTTCTCTCCAATATCACATTCTTCAATCTAACTTAGATTTTAGTGTGGTGTTTTGTGGGTTAGGGTTTTTTAAGATTTTATGGAACATGCTTTTGTCCTGCACAGGATTCAGCTGATGCAGTTGTGTGTGTGGCTAGTGGCTATTTGCTATTTTTGAATTTGTTGTTTATCATTCCAGGTGTAATTGACCGATGGGAGTTAATCCAGGCTCAGGCTCTAAGCAAGGAGCTGAGAATGAAGCAGAACCTTCAGCAATGGCAGCAGTTTAATTCTGACCTTGATAATGTTTGGTCTTGGTTGGGAGAAACTGAAGAGGAATTGGAGAAGCTCCGATGTCTTGATCTCAGCACTGACATAAAAACTATTGAGCTCAGAATTAAAAAACTGAAAGTGAGTTTTATTTCTCTTTTCCATGAGTTACTTGTAAACAGACCTGAGTGGTTGCCAATAGTTGCAGCTGGCTTGCTCCATTCTGCGCATAGCGGGCTACTGCTGATAACTAAAGTAACTGAGTAAGCGGTGTTATGAATCCCTTTTTGGCAGAAAAATGTACCACTGGCATTTATTATATAATCCAAATGATTTTCTGAAATAGTAATTCTGTGCCATTTCTATAATTCCAGAAGGTACAGATAATTCCTGATGTCAGACAAAGTCATGAAAGAAAAAAAAAAAGCCAAGTTAAATCAAATCTATTCTAGTCAAACTGATAACAAAATAGCTACCTTAAAAGAAATGTCTCACTGGGACATATGATTTCCTGTGGAGGAAAGAGAGAGTTCCAAAAAAGTTGTAGCCTACCCACTGCTGTCACCAGCACAGCATAGGAAAAATTCGGTGTCACTTTGCAACGTTCCTGTTCCCTGCTGCCTTTGTGATTTCTTCTGCTATAAAGATCTGCAAATGCTGTGGTCCACAACTTCACATTCAATGACTATGTCTTTGGACACAAAAATACGGGGACCAATGTCAGAAAGCACTGTGCTCTACGCTAGGAATGAGGTGGACAGAAAAAAAAGGCTGTTTCCGGCAGTGATCCATCTAAAGCATATTAATGCTAATCTTCACTGGAATCCAAATATAGCTGCCATAAGTACTACAAAGGTCACTGTGACATGGGGATTTTAAGTAAATGCTGTAAAGTAGGTGGAAAAGGGGGCATTTCATAAGAACCCACTTCTTATCTCACCCATTCTTGGAAAGCCCATTAGTGCCCTCCAGACCAAAAGAGGTGGAGTTTCTTTTGTGGCTTCCTGCGTAAACAAATCAGAGTTTTTATACATGTCCTGCTTGTATAAATTGGAGTAGGTTGTTTACACTCTTTTATATGTTTTCTTCTCCCTCACTAAAAGCTTTTATTTTAAAGTACTGTTGACAACAGTTTCCCCTTGAAAACATGTTGGATTTTATGTTTATCAGCAAAACCAAGAAGTGAGGGCAGAAGTTTTATTGTCAGCTAAAGTACAATTGGCCTACATGTTTTTAAAATATCTAAAACATGAGCCATATCTTTAAAATTCAACTATGACTTCAGGCTTTTAAGACTTTATGAGTTTAATTGGCTTGTTCTAGTTTATGTTCACAGTAAAGTTTTGGCAGATGTTAAGAGTGAATATTTGGAGAGTCACAGAGTGAGCACGGAAATCTCATACCCAGAATAAAGAGACTGTTACAGTAAGGTACCATTCTGCAGTTGCTGATGGCAAGTCATTGCATTCTTGCAGTGAACCACTTCTTGGAACTTCTGAAAGTCACATTTTACCAATTTCCATCCTTTCTTACCCCGCCCCGCTTTGTCTTATCATCAAGGAGCTGCAGAAAGCAATCGACAACCGCAAAGCGATCATTTTGTCCATCAATCTGTGCAGCTCAGAGTTCACTCAGTCTGACAGCGAAGAGAGCAAGAAGCTTCAGGAGCGCCTGTCTCAGATGAATGTGCGCTGGGACCACGTGTGCAGTATGATTGAAGAGTGGCGCTGCTCATTGCAGGATGCGTTAATGCAGTGTCAGGTCGGTACTGCGCTTAATTTAAACTGTGAGCATCCCTCATATAAAAAGTATAAATTGTATCGTTATCTGGTGTGCTCGTTGTCCAGTCTGAAATGTGCCTGTGCAAGCCAAACTACAACTTCAGCATGTGTTTTCTGAAAGACGCACCTGCACTATCTGAAGCATGTATTTCCAGCTAAAGATTTTCTAAATTTATAATTTTCTAAATCTCTGGAGTAGCATTCTAATATGCTCTTCTACGCTTCCTCATAAGTTATGTTATTCAGCCAGTAGGACCTATCACAGGAAAAACTGAAAACCTGAATTTGACTGAAATTTTCTGCTACGCTTTTAAAATCATCACTCACCACTTGCAGGATTTCCATGAAATGAGCCATGGCTTGCTGCTTTGGTTAGAGAATATTGACAGAAGAAAAAATGAGATTGTGCCCATCAATCCAAACCTGGACTCAGAAATCCTACAGGATCATCACAGACTTCTAATGGTAGGGCTATAATCACCCTTTTCTCTCCCAAAACGCATCATCAAAAAAACACCTAATTAGATTTATCTTTCTCTTGAGGGTTAGCATTGTGCATCCCAGTTGTGGGAGAAATGTCAGTAACTAACTTTAGTATGCTGCTCACTTCTATTAGTACAATAACTCGTGATTTAAAATCTCAGGCAACCCTAGGCTACTGTCTATCTTCTTGTCAGATAGAAATTTTTATTGCTTCCCTTTTCTTTCCATTTCATTAATTTCAAATGTCCAGTTTTGTGAGTTCTAGCTTTTTACCTTTTTTTTTTTTTAAAATTTCCATTAAAAAACCATGATATTTGCCTTGGCAACAGCAAATTAGACGTGAACTGCTGGAGTCTCAGTTGAAGGTGGCGTCACTGCAAGACATGTCCTGCCAATTGCTAGTCAATGCTGAAGGCAGGGACTGTCTTGAAGCCAAAGAAAAGGTGCACGTCATTGGAAACAGACTGAAGCTCCTCTTGAAAGAGGTCACACGTCATATTAAAGACTTAGAGAAAATTCTAGACATTTCAAGTAGTCAACTGGTAAGTCATGTCTTTTTATTCCTTGCTGATTTTTGGGCACACATTTCCCACTGTTCTGACTGTCTTTCTGGGCTCAGTGCTGTTGGCTGCACTATTTCTGTTGTTTGCAATACCTACCAAGACAGTACACATGTAATCTTGAATATCACAAAGTAATCTTACACCTCATAATGTCAACATAATGTGATATGGTGGGGGGGTTTCAATCCAGTAATTTTTTGCGATTTGGTGTAGAAATAAGCCTTGAACATCTTGGTTTGTTTATCATGCCATTATTGATTCAATCAACTGGGGAAGTATATGAAATAATTTTCTGGTTTCAGTACTGAAAATTACAGTGTACTAGAAAGGAAGATAATGCTTAGTGTGTCAAAGAAAAGAAAAAGCGTGTGATAAATTCTGTAAAAGGCTAACAAATCTCTCACAGTGCTTTCAGAGCTTTGAGCTGTACTCCGTATCTTTTCAAAGTATCATGTATCTCAGGGTATTTGAGAGGGAGTTATGCATACATCTTTGCCAGTAGTGGCAGGTATACAAATTGCAAGGTTCTCCAGTTAATTTTTTTTAAAGGCTTGCATTGACAGAGTGCATAAGGTGTGAGAACTCAGCTTTTCCCTCTTAGTGAATTTCTGTCTAAGTGAAATCTTGGTAGTACCAACCTCCTCTTGTCATTAGAGGCCAGTAAAGGGCAACTGTTCTTCCTCTGTATTGACTTTGTTGTAAAATGTGTCACCTAAAGCTATTAAATTTTAATTACTTGTTTGTTTCTCTTTTCCTTCAGGGCTAACAGAGAAAATATGTAATGCCTTAGTCTTATAAAATTTGGTAACAAATTCTTACTGCTTTTTTCGTTTCTTTTGGAAATAACTCTGCTGAGATTTCACTCAGGGCTTTTTTCCTAGTTTGCTTACCTGAACAGCTAGTAGCTGTATTTCTGAGTTCCATTCCTTCTGAACTTTAGGAATTGTCCTCATGGTCCTCTGCTGATGAATTAGACACATCAGACTCAGTGAGTCCTGTATCTGGAAGAAGCACTCCAAGCAGACAGAGAACGGTAATTTCATGTCATATATTTTCTGCCACCTCCTGGGTGGGAGCTTTAGCTGTCTACAGTAGCTCTAGTCAGCTGGAAGGCCCCCTTCTGACTTGATAGGAAAGGAAATGGCATAAACCAAGAAAAACAACACAGCTGCTTTCCCCAACCCTGCTGCAAATCCCACCCTGCATGAAATCAGAAGTGGTAAATACTATCTAAAACCAGGGCTGTCAGTGTGGTTGTTTTACCATGGTATGGCATGTCGTGTCTCTTGTATTTTGCTCTAGTGATGGCAGCATCCCAAAGTCTGGTCTTGTCTGGTATAAGCAGTCCTCCATTTCTGTTTGGCCTTCTCTTCAGAGCTGCTTCATCGAGAATCTCAATAAGGGGTTTTTATCCTTTCGGATGAAGGCTGCAGATGCTCTTGTTGAGACTTTGGATGAATGGCTAAGTAGAGCTGAAGGGCATAAAACATTATTCAAAACAGCTAGTTGCACAGGACCTAATCAATGGCTATGATGGCAACTCTGGAGTTGTCTATTTACATCGCTGGCACAAAATTCAAGAAATATAGCAATACATGCCTAGTACTTAACACTTCCATACTTTGAGCCCAAAATGGAACTGCAATTATTTTGTCTTTTTCTGCAATTCTATTGGTTGATTACTTTGCTGTTTTCCTTAGTTCTTAAAACAATCAGGTTGGTTTTTTGGGTTTTAGTTGGTTTTTTTTTTCCATTTGCACTTTTCATAAAGCCTCTGAGTTTGGTCTTGATAAATTTTATGGCTCTTCAAGTTGGTTTCTTTTGTTTTTACATTCACTAGTTTCCTTTTAGATGCTAGTATGAGAATGTAAAGGAACACTGGCTTTTCAAAATAAGAAAGAGTTGTAAACCTTAACATTTTACTTCAGAGGTCAATGCTTTCATCTTTTAAACTCAAATAACTAATAAAAGCTCTGTGATATCTCAAATGTAGCTGGAGGATGCCTGACCATTACAGGAAATGGAGAAGTATTTTGACATAAAATCTCTGTATAAAGAGTATGTAGAATTATAGTAAGTTTCATCTTAACATTTTAATGAGAATTAGTCTATTTCTAATTTGTTAGTGTTTATATATATGACTACTTTTTTCCTTTTTGTCTGTAATGTGTAACTATGTTATATAATTCCTTGGGGTCTGGTTTTCAGACTTCTGGGTTTTGCACCCACAATTTTGGAGACTGAAATTATGTTTAGAATTTCAGTGCCAAATATACTGATGCTAAATGAATAAATACTAATACCAAAAATACGATCAGAATTATAATTGTCTAACTGCATTAAATATTCCAGCAAATAGTTGTGAGTGCAGGAATGTAACTACAGTTATTTGGCCTTCAAAATTTTGGGAGGGATGGGGCTGAAGATGAGGCCAGACTCGTCAAAGGAGGCCCTTGGACCTTTTTGCCTTGGGAATTTTAATTTTGCTGCATTAACCTTTTTAAATACCTATATTTGCCCGTATTCAAATCAATAATATTTTTCGATTTCAAATTAAAAATTATTTGAGCTAAATTTCTAGTGATTTTTTTAAAAAATCCAGAGCTTCTGTTCATTAGAGTAATGACTAAATTTGTTATTTGCAAGTTCACTGTGTATGTTCTGATCATTTTCCTACTCAGCTAGGCGCAAAGAAAAGCCAGTTTCCTTGGTTCATGGGTATTGATCATTTCATTTGATTTTACTTTGTTTATGTTTCCTTTGCTGCACTTTTAATTTAGTATCATCAGTAGCTTGTCTTTATTTGCCTGGACTGAACATTCTTCTTTCTTTACCCCCTGTTCATTGCAAACAGCCACGGGGCAAATGTAGTCTCTCACAGCCTGGACCCTCTGTCAGCAGTCCACAGAGCAGGTACCTTATTCTCCTGGTTTCCGCACTCTGTTCTAGAACCCCAAGAGGATGATAGAAATTGGCCGTGATCCTTCCCCGTCCGCACTGACTCCATCAGGTGGCCAGGACTTAAAGAAGGGAAAACTTGCCTTTTGCTCATAGTTTGGCAAAAGGGGATCACAATTACTTCAAATTCATTGTTAAACAGAAATACCAACTAATCCTGGAACATCTGTGGCTTTTGCTTCCCAGAAATGCCATGTAATCAGTATTTATTTTCCATATGCCTGATCAAGGTGAGTGTGTGTTTACACTCATGATATTTCATAATTATTTTTTTGCATGATTTAACAGAAATGCCAGTAGCTTCATGGCAAACATTTTTTATCATCCTCTTTACCTCTAGATATTAAATTAAGGCAGGTAATAGATCAGTACCATATTCTAGAATTCACAAAACCCACAGATCTGGACGAGACATACTAACATCCTTTTCTTTCTTTTCTTTCTTTTTTTTTTCCTCTGAATTGTTTTGTTCAGTTTGTGGGTTTTCAGTACTTAAGACTCAAAATTAAAAGTCATCACGTGAGGGGTTTGAGACCTGAGGTCACTTCCTCTCCCCTCCTAGACCGACTGCAATATAACATGCTAACATTGCCATGACTTGCCAAGTGCTTGCATCCGTGTATTGCTCTGGGAGCAGCACTGCCCCATCTCTGTCTGACCAGTAGAGAGCAGGCTTGCAGCTGCAGCTTTTTGCTTTCCACCTTGTCTCTCCAGCAACCTGTCATCTCTGCAGCTAATAGTGCTTCTGCATTCTTTGTTGTTGTCAGTGTGATGTGTGTACCTCCACTCTTTCACTGATCAGTTCACTAGCCTCTAGAATTATAAAGTTTAAAAAAAAAAAAAAGGTGAATTAGCAGGTCGATGTGCATAAGGCAGGTGTCTTTTGCTATTTCAGCATCTTATGTATTGCAACAGCTTAAATCAGAAAGTAAGATGAAAATATATTTGTTCTTATAGTTGAGTCCTAAATCTCATTTATTCTCTATATATTGAAAATTAACTAATTCATTTTTAAAATAACTCCTGTTAAAGTGAAAGATTTTATGTTGGAAAGAAGACAACACTAGAATTAATACAGTGAATAAGCAATAACTAAGCAGATAAAAAATACCTAGAGAATATTACTTCTTTTCATGAGCAAAATCAAGTCTTTATTCAGCAAAATTATTCTCATATATAAATGAAATAAATTTAGATATTTAAACAGACCTTAAAAAACAGGTTTGCTTTCTATGTGTAGTTAGTGACTATTAGGAAAGTGGCATAGTTGCAAATCCACATTGCATAGCAGACAGAAGAGGTAGAGTGTTTTTCACTGCTTCCACTGGCACTGAGAAGCTGCCTTATTTTTAGGGATTTTTCTTTCTCTGAAACATAAGGAAACTACATAGAAAATAGGTGATATACGTACACTCCATCTTCCTGCCTGCTATGAAGCTTGGCATTTTTTTTTCTGATAGGGAGTGGGTTAAGGGAGGAGTGGGAGTTGACTCTGCAGCCATTAACAACTGGGAGGAATGGAGGATGCCTTCGGCAGATCAGCATACTTGCACTAGCAATGTTGTACTCAAGAAACACATCTCTCCTCTGTAGCCAGACCACTTCTGCCAACCTTTTGAGAAGGTTGCTGGTTGTAGGTACGAGCCACTGGCTCAAAGAGCAGCTAGCAGTGCTTTGCAGCTTTGAGATCAGCCTCTATTCTAGCAGTGGCATTGGTGCGGCACCCTTCAGATCAAGTCTTTCCAGCACTGTTTATTAACACATCTTGTAGCGGTACAACACAATGTTCAATTTGTCATTCAGACAAGCATGGAATACGAATGAGTCACTGCTGAATAGGAAACTTAATCAAATGCGCAAGCCAGACAGGTTGTGGTTGATGTATAATGTGGTTTTAACTGATAAAGCGGTACAAGCTGTCACTGTGTTCTTTAATATTTTGACATGCCTCCGATCAGAGTACTTTGTGTTTGATCTTGCACTGGATCAGCAAACCCTGTTAGAGTTTAGTATACAGAATAACTAAAGTCAGTTTTAAAAAGTTTACCACATAGGAGGTTGTGAAAGAAAGTTCATTTAAAAAGTAGAGGGACTGTGTTTTACATATAACAAGTGTGATATCACTTTGCCTTATGTGTTATCACAACAAAAAGGCAAGCATACATTGTGTGATGCTGAGCGAGGTAGAAGCTTAAACTAGGCATTACATTCTGTATTTAACTAAAGGCTCATTCAAGAGGTATTAGTGATTGTGTGCTAAGTGGGCAAAGCAGCTTCTCTTTCTTCATCAGTTTAATAGAGCTGTTATAAATGCATACCTGGATCTGTGCCTATGGATTTTTTTTTTAAGTGAATAAGATGTTAAAAAGATCAGAATAGTGGTTCAGTTTGCTCAAGGGTGTTTACATTGTCTCTCTTGAGCAGCTCTATTCAGTTCTTGGTGCCACAGTGCCAACCTCCATTTCCTGCCCTCCACAAGTCTCCCCAGATGACCAGTGGATCTTTGAAGGTCATTTACGGTACCTGGAGCAGGCCAGGCCACTGCCCTCTCCATGCCTTTGGCCACAAAGTGTCAGTCATTGCCACACAGCAGCTCAGACATGAGGTTTGGGCTTGACTTGCCATGATTCTTCTCCTAGTTATCTCCCACACTCTCACTTCAAGCTTGTAACTTAAACTTCATACTTAACTGCCTTTGAAATGGACATACTCATCTTCTTTACAGGGTAAACAAAATTTGAGGTTGGAATGATGAGGTACTGAGAGCTAGGGAGAGAACTGAAGTCAGAATGCAGCCAAACGAAGTTACTCCTAGGGAGCCTCTTAGGCCACCAAGAGGAGTCATTGCCTTCCCTTGTGGGCAGAGCATCACACTGTTGGAGCGGGTCCAGAGGAGGGCTACTAGGATGGTCAGAGGACTGGAAAACCTCTCCTACGAAGACAGGATGAGAGAGTTAGGCTTGGAAAAGAGAAGGCTCCGGGGAGACCTTATAGCAGCCTTCCAGTACCTGAAGGGGCCCTACAAGAAGGCTGGGGAGGGACTTTTTACAAGGGCCTGTAGCAATAGTACAAGGGGTAATGGGTGGAAGCTGGGAGAACATAGGTTTAGACTAAATATAAGAAGTTCTTTACCCTGAGAGTGGTGAGACACTGCAACAGGTTCCCCATGGAGGTTGTGGATGCTCCATCCCTGGAGACATTCAATGCCTGGATGGAGCACTGATCTAGTGGGGGATGTCCCTGCCATGGCAGGGGGTTTGGAACTGGATGATCTTTGAGGTCCCTTCCAACCCAAATTATTCTATTATTCTATATGATTCTGTGATACCTTCTCCTTCATAAGTCTAGCAACCTTGATTTAAAAAAATTAGAATCAGGGGAAGAAAAGTCCATTACAAGTTCAGTATCAAGTTTAATTGCTCTGATTATCTGGAAGTACAGTAATTTCCACCTTGAATGTATCCATGGTTAGATGTAGTAATTTGATTTTGTGCCAGCATTATCCCTTCCTTTAACAGCTGTTCACCCTTCTTTCTGTTTTGTGTTATTTTATAAAGGGTAGTTTTAGTATTTCTCAAGTTTTCTATTTGTAAGCTCAGCTTTTTATTTCCTTCATAGGAGAAATAATCAATTTTTGGACTCCTTTAAACTTGTGTGAATTTGAATTCATCTTTCCAGAAGTATGTTAACCAAGCAGCCAGTCCTGTTTTCTCTTTGCAGAGGCTTCCAGTTTCTGTCATCAGATAGATGAAATTTGCTGTTATCATATTTTGTGTCATAGTCTTTTCATAAAGATATTAAAGCAAGGCTCATCCTTCATTAGCTCCAGTAATAACATCCTACTGGCCCAGCAGTGCCTCTTTCCATGTGAGCCTGTTGTCCGCATTCCATTAGTCACTTCCCTGTTAAACTCTATTTATTCCGATCAGTTTTGCTTGAATGATAAATTCTTGTGTTACAATTTCTCAGATGTTTACTGCAATACAGATAGATTACTTCAACTATATTTTCTCTGAAAAAATATCCGTCATCTTTAAAAGAAGGTACTCAGCTGAAATTAAAGTTCACTTTGCCCGTTCAATCTATAGCCTGGTACATTAGCTTCTCCTCTCTTGAAATGCTTACGAAAGAGTTCCAATTTCACTGACATTACAAACTCTTGAAGTAAGGGTAACTATTGCTTGCACTTCTTGGGTTAATTTGTGAGATTTCTTGACATGAAGAAGCTTACTGTTGGCCAGGTCTGCAGCTCTGCCTCCCGCTTTTATCTAGTTAGTAGGAATTGTGTATGGAGTGAGTAGCAGACAGCTAGGCTATACTTCCTTCTGTCCTCAGAGGCCTCTGTGACAAATAGTGAAGCAGTCAGAAGGGAGACAACTAAAGATACAAGCTCAAGAAAAAGAACGTTTTTCTCCAAAGTGGCATACAGTACTTCAGCTTTCCCTTCTGCTGGAGTAAATAGGAGTTCTGTCCCTTATGAACAGTGGGCCTGTTTTATTAGCAATGTATATTTTTAACCATCTCTCCTTAACAAATCCATTAAGCACTCTAAGCTAAGCCATTCCGTTTTCAGCCAATTAGTAAATTATAGAAGCGTGCCTGTAATAAACACAGACAGTACAGCACTTGAATTTTTTAGAACTCCCTCTCTGAAGCTGTTTTCGTAATGTTTCATTATTTACTTGTTTAATTGTTTCCATGAAATATTAGAAACTGTTCTTCAACACCCTACTTCACTGCAGAAGAAGTGTTTTGAAAATCTTTGCTGTGAACTGTTTTAATTTTAAATGTTTGTGGTCCTTTTTGAGATCAGCCATGCAGCTTACACATACTACTCTTCTTGTTCCTTTTTTTTTTTGGTAAAACACAAAGAAAAAAGTACTGGATTGTGCTACTAAAGCCACAGGAAAAGAAAAGAAAGATGAGATGTTAACATTGCCTGTTTCTTTTTAATTCTGCTTTTCGGAAGTTCCCCTTCTGACACTCAGTGCTGCCTCAGAGTAACTCTCAGTCAGCGAAGAAAATTCAGACTTTGCTCATTACCAACTGCAGAAATGTGGCCTTTTTTGATTGGGATTAACAACATTTGTACAATGAGAGCCTTGTAAGTAGGTAGACCGTGCAATCAAAATGCTTGGCACGTAATTAAGCACTCCTTGTTCCCTTTGTTCCTACCTCAGTCCATTAACTTTCTTTCTTGGCATTCTCAGACAGTAGAAGTCCTGATCTAATTGAACTTTAATATGGAATGCTCTGATGCTGTTAAATGTGCCATATCCTTTCAATATGTTCTTTATAGTATGTGATCTTACATTATGCGATAAGCAGCCTTCCATCCGGGCTACAGTAACGTTGATTCAAACAACATGCGGTCTGATGTTTTGATCATCTCTCCTTCCTGGAATATTTAGGTCAAGTTAATAATTTAGCATACCTGAGTGTTTATGTATCTGTTGGTCATGTAAACTTTTTCAAATCTGTCTGGCTTTCTTGAAGTCTTCTTACTGGGATGATGCACCTATGTGAACAAAACAATAAGAATTATCTCAAGGATAGAAAGAATTCTTTTCTGAACATGGGGGAAAGGCAGCCTTGCCAAGTTTGACATAGTTTTGAAGACGATATTTTGGTTTTGGCATGCTTTCTCACACAGATTCAGATTTATCTGTGGATTAAAAGGACAAAGGGAAGGCAAAGAGAAACTAAGGAATGCTTGCCCGCTACTTGCCTTACTGGGGAGCATATGACCTCAGTCAGCAAGCTTGATCTCCCACACCTTCAAGTTAAGACTAAATTCATCCTTACGAACATTTTTATTTCTTATATCCTAGCAAATGCTAGATGTTCTGGGGCTTCATAATCATAGTGGCCATATGAATGTTTTCCAGCAACATGTCTAAGACAAAGTTCATGACATAATTTCTTAATGGAAGAATTCTTGAAGAAAATTATTTGAAGGCTCCAAGTTCTTCCATTTTTGCCCAATGTTAAAATACAGTAGTTTGCCGTGCCATTTAATCAGCACACTGGGACCATCAAATTCTAACTTGCGTAATCACTCTTTTCACTCAGCCACTTATCTCAAAACCTATCATCTTGTATATTAGAGCTCTGACAGTTTCAGCCAAAAAGGAAAATATAATAACTATGTCTTCATCCTTCATGAAAAAGTAGATTGGATTTCTGTGCTTCATTTGAAGGGACCCTTTGGAAATGTTTGCATTAAGTCTCATCTCTCCCACAGACATGTCCTATGTGCCATTTCAAATCAAATCTGTAGTCACAAAGAGAGAAAATCACTTAGAGAGTGATGGTGTCAAATCAGTTGAGCAACTAGGTTTTAGCTGCTGATTCAGTGCAAGATTCAAAATACAATGTACTTTTTAGAAAATGAGTCCCCATTGCCTGCATGTTGGTGTATTAATTAATTGAAGGTTCGTGTAGCTTAATTTTTAATGCTTTGTGTCTTTGAGGATACTATATACAGAAATGAATGTAGAGCCTTCTGCAAACCAAATGCTACTGCCATTTTAAACGATGAAGCTTCCTTTTTAGACAGTGTGCGATGAACATGTGACAGGTGTGGCCCACCTTTTATTTCCCTCTTCTCCACAGCTCAGTGTTTTAAGGGGAGAGTGTTCCCTATAATAAATGAAGAGACTGTGGAGTCACAAAGGCCATTCTTTTGTGGTCTTTTGGCATCTTCCTACCCAGTCTAGAAATACAGAGTCTCTTAAGAGTATTAGGCATACAGCATGCTCACTGAAAAATACCTCTACAGTTGTCAGTCAAAGTCTGTACAAATTGTAAACCAGCCTTCAGGAAGGGCTGAGTGCCCGAGGACAAGGTCTGCTGCAGTAATGTTTTCATGTATTCACCTGTCCATCCTCTTTCCTCAGGTCCACAAGAGGTGGCTCAGGTTCCTCCCCTTCTGAGGCTGGGCCAGCGTGGCAGCACTCGTCCTTCTTCCTCAGAGTCCTCAGAGCTGCTCTGCCACTTCAGCTCCTCTTGTTGCTCCTGATCGGGCTGACTTGCCTGGTGCCAGTGACCGAGGAGGACTACAGCTGTACAATGGCCAACAACTTTGCCCGCTCTTTCCACCCCATGCTAAAATACATGAATGGTCCACCTCCATTATGAAGGAGACCTGTGAGACAGCGGGTCACCTCGCTAGAATGCTAGCGGGGAGGAACGATGGTTCTCAAGGGTAACAGGTTTCAGTGTGGCAGCTTTACCGACCTGCTGTAGCCACTGCTGTGTCCATATCATTTCTCTGCTGGCCCTCAGCTCGTAACGCATCAATATATCAATATCAACCTGCACAGCATATTACCTGAGTCGCATTGTTTCAATACTTGCATCCTGGGTACTAAGGAGGATGTAACGTGTGTGAGGGAAATGTCCTTCTGTCCAGCATTCTGGATGTTTTAGCCACTTTATATCCAGGTCATTGCCCTGTACTATGCATAGCCAAGGACTTCATACTGTAGATTTTTTCCTGTGTGCTGCTCTAAATGAGCCATTAGCCACCAGTCTTTGTTAAATACCCTCTCAGTATCTACAGTGTACAAAATAAGCAATGGTAAAGAAATTTTAGAGCATTTGTAACATACAATTTTAAAGATTCTTGTATGGCAATGTATTATTCTCCGTGGTTTCTGTTTTAGGCATGGTGTTCTAACTTTTGCTTTGGATGCACAAGGTGTAAATCTGAGGAGCACTTTTTTAAGGTTTAAAAAAATGGATGTAATAAATAAGATCGTAAAAGGTTTTATGAGAAAAAATGTTGAATGTCAAGTTGAAAAACAAAGAACATATTTATGTATGTACAGTTTGCTAAGCCAAGTTTTGTTTGTATTGATTTCTTTGCATTTATTATAGATACCATAAAATATTTTGTCTATGTGCTTTTTAATGACAATTATGGGAACCTCAAAGTTTAGAATGAGATACGTGTGGTATAAAAAGATTTGAAGATGTACATATGCTGCACTACTAAAAAGAATTTAAAAATACTGTAGCAAATTAACAATATGGAGTATATGTTTGAATGAGAAGATCTGGAAAACTTGACAAGTGATAAAATACATGGGAAAGTATCATATTAGAAGTTGTGCTAATATTGAAAGCTGCCTGTGTTTTGAATTGATTGGTCATTTCAAGGTTTTTTTCTCAAGCTGCTTCTTGAAGTTTATTCTCAACCATGTTTTCTTTCTGTGCATACGTATGTTTACATATGCAGTCATGTGCAACCTTTGGCAACTGAAGTTGTACCAGTCCACACTGAAATAGATTTTTTTCCTGTGGATGTACTGGAAACTTCTTGATACTCTCCATAGCAGCTGAATACCAAGACAGATGCTTATGCTTTACCAATAGTCTAGTGGAATACGCCCAAAACATAAGCATAAATAGCAGAAAATCAGAAAAAAAAAAAAAAGAAAACTCACACATTTTCCAGAAATATTGCAGAAAACTTGCAGTCTGAGCAGTGGCAGAGATGTTTCCCAGTTTATCAGTCAAAACTTGACCAAAACAGGATCCTTTTTGGCTTTGAAAAAATACATTGCATGGGTCTGAGTTACTGCTCTTTAATAAGTCTGGGTTTTTTAAGCCATGACACACAATGTGAATTTTTCCTGTGAGTTAAATGTTTTTACCTAGAATATATTGGCCTACATAACAGAAATAAAAAAAGCCAGAAGAAAATACAAGCACTTGCTGTTATGTAGGATTACTTTTCTGGGATATCATCATCGGAGCTGGTATGAGGAGAGGTTGGCCAGAGGTAGAGCACCATAAACTCAACTCCAGCATTTTGAGGAAGTAAAATAAAGCTTCCTTTCTAGTTAAGTGTAAGGTTAACCTTTTCACAGAAAGCATTTCATATGTCAGCAATATATATTCAATGTCTGAGACCTAGAGTGGGACTGACACAAGTATGTATTCTTTTCAAGACTTAGTTTCCTTTGTTGATATTCAGAAATTATGCTAGGCTAGATGAGTATCCGTAATCACTGATTCTGAGTAGACAGAGATAATGAACATACTTTTGGAGCACAAGGATGAGGTGTTACTTGCAACTGACAGATTCCATAAAATTGACCCCTCCTCTCTTTTCTGATACTGTTCTCTTTGGTGATATAATTTAGTCCATGCTAATCAGTGCACCTATGTGAATAATCTGGTAGTTTGCTCAGGCCTGTTAGTCCAGAACTCTGCATGCTTTAGACATCCTTTCATCACCCAGTCCCATGGGTTTGGTGGTTAATGTTTTGTTGAAAGGTTTTTTTGTCTTTTAAAAGAAAACATGTAAGAGCAAAAAGACTAATTTAGTGAGAAGTAAGTCTCACTTTGTCTCCTATTTTCCAGCCAGCTATTGATGAGCTCATGGAAATAGATGTTATCTAAAGAGTAGTATATAGCTTGTGGCTGCAAGGCATGAGGAAAGGCAGTACAGAAGCTGCAGAACTCTGGGTCCGTGTTGAAGGCATGTGTTCAAGGGAAAGTAGACTCTACATCTTGGAGAACTCTAGTCATTACTGCATTATATTTTTCCCCATTTTTTACTGTAGATAGAAGTAGTAGCTGCTGTAGGAGTGTAATCATCTGCACAGCTTGATGCCTCTTGTAACTCTGAACTCTGCTTGCTGGTCTATAGTCACCTCATAACTAGAGGGTGTTTAAAGGCATAAAGGGAAACGAGTTGCTCAGTGACTCCAGACTGTGCAGTGATATCAAGGCACTATCTCATTATGCTTATAATGATAACAGTACAAAATAGCAAGCAGCATTTGCCCTGAACTTACTGCATCTGTTTATGGAGTGGTCTCATGGATCATGCTTCACAAAATCTGAAGGCATACTGAAAAATAATACTTAGAGACGTCTGACAGTGTTAGGAGTACAAATGATCTGAAGTTGACCGAAAAAACATGCCCTTGTTCCTCACAGCAGTGAGCACGATGATTGCCTGTCCCCACCCTGTTCTAGCAATGGTAACAGCACTATTCCACAACAGATAGATAGTTTCCCACCACTGGTTTGCCACCCTTCCAAGCTCCACTGCAAATGCTCTAAACACCTGCAGTCTTGCTTTCTTCTTCCTTAGAACTTTCTCCTACAGCTGTTTATTGAACGAGGACAAAGCTGCTGGGATTGGCTTTATGAGCAGTGATCTCTGGCCCTCAGAGTCCTGTTCTATTTGTGGTTGGGAAATCTGTTTGCAACTGATAGCATCTCTCAACATCATCATCATCATCATGTGCATCTGAGTGCATCTGTGTGCATGTTCAAAGGCATAACAGAAACTGGTTGCTCACAGTCTTCAAGCTACAGATGCTATCAGAATTTAGCAAATGCAGGAGGATTCTGGGAAAGAAGAGCGGAGTCAAGGAGAAGAAATGCAGATTTTAAAGCAAGAGAGCATTGGTCTTCTCACTTGCGCTTCCTGTATTTTATTTGGTATTCAAAGCAGTGGACTGCAGAAAGGAAAAGAGTAGGAAATGTCACGGTGAGGTTTGTGTTTAAGCTGGGTGGTCTGGCTGTAACATTCTTCAGCTCTTGCAGCAGCGAATTGCAGGATTCATCTGAACCAGTGTTTGCCTAAGCTGGTGGGAGAGAGAGTTGGAGGAAGGAGGTCATTTGTCTTTTGACTTTGGGGGAAGAATGTATGTCTTATATTCACAGTTTCCTGCACGAGGGAACTCTCATTTAGATACTGGCTGGCTGGTTTTAACCATGACAACAATGTTGTGAAAGGCACTAGAGCCACCCAAATTGTGTTGTTGTGCTAGTCCAATTAGACCAAGAGGGACATAGATGTGAAGCGTGTATTTGGAAGAAGTTATGCTTGTTTTAATAATATTAAGAACATTGGAATATTCTATCAATATTCCACAATGAAGAAATAAATAGGAATTATTTGAAGAAGTAATTAGTCTCCCCCAAAAGCAGTAGATAAAAATCCGTGAAAACACATAAAAGAAATTAATAATGGCCTACTTAAGCAGTAAATTCTTGTCATAGACTAAGGCCTGGTTAAGTGATTGATAGAAATCTAAAAACAGACAGGAATTGAAAGCTGTGGCTTCTGTTGTTTGATGTCGCTTCATATATCATTCAAAAAATGAACTGGTCAAAACTGACAGGTTCAGTAAAAACCTGTTTAAAGATCTGAGATGTAGCAAATGGATTTGACCACAATGAGGTCTGAATAAAACAATGGCGCATATAATTTTTGGAAAACTGAGAAATCTTTAGAAAGAGGTGGCTTTAGGGGAGGAAAGATGAACCACTGAGCTCTTCTGTGTCAGGAATGATGCAGATGTGGATGCAATTTGCACAAAGGTTACTCAGGTCAGGCTCTTTGCGTTTTCATACACGTAATTCCTAGGAGATTGCTATTATGAATGTTGTAATTGTGGTGTGGGGTTTTTTTATTGCATTGTTTATAGAAAGGATGCTTTAAAAAACAGCTGGGAGGAAAACTAACAGAGTCCACTTTTTTATGTAAATGTTCACAAGCCTGTCCAAGAAGTGAGACACTCATGTCTCTAGTATTCTCTGTATAAATAATTCAAACATTGTGTGAGATGCTCTCTTGACTGTTAAAACATACGGTTGCAATTTTGACTCCTTTGCTAAACTTGAAGCATTGTGCAAACAGCAAAGAGGTGTACAGTTCATGAGGACAAAGCGGCAGGGGGGAAGTACTGGAAGAAAGCATGTAAGCATGTAGTATTTGGGGATAGATAGATAGATAGATAGAGAGAGAGAGAGAGAGAGAGAGAGAGAGAGAAATAGATCGAAGATATTTTGGAGCCTCTTTTCTTATTTTTTAGATTTAACATAAGCAAAAAGTAATCCTGCAAGTGCAGACTGGAACTCAAACTTTTCTGCTTTCATATGAATCCCAAGACTTTTAAGCTTTTATGAATGCCAAGACTTTTAAGCTTTTATGTGCCTTACTGTGACTCTCACTGAAAAGTGGGTAGCACTTTTTGCTTACCTCTGTGTTTGAACAAACTTACTTCACCTTTCCATGGATGACACAGGTTCTCAAGAGGTGAGTGGAAAACAAAAGATATCTGACAAGAAGCAAATCTTTCTGACCTAGAAAGGAGCACTCATTCTTTGTGTGTAGAAGAGCTAAATGTCTTTCAGTCCCAAGCATGAGTTGCAAAATCTGGCTTAAAAAAATCCTGGAAGTACAATCTTTCCTCCGTGCACATTTTTCATCTTTACAATGGTAACGTACTGGAGTAGAGTACAAATGTGTAGGAAGGGAAGACAACAGGAGATCAATTTTATATCAGCTGTCTGCCTGCAGAAATGAAGACATTATCAGAGTGACACCTAAATCCTGCAAAACACCGACCTTTCAGGGAGCTAGTTAGCCTTGCTCCAGCTAAGTGCCAAGTGTTATTATTTTGATGGTCAATTTTCCTGAAGATTTTGTGAACATTTTTATACTTGAGTCTCTGTGTCTGCAGGATGCCTTAGTGAGTGGGTAGTAACAGGAGCCTGGCTGGGCATAAGAAAAGCCATGTATGCAGCACCCTTCCATGGGCATTCTTTCTCTGTGAGCATGAGTGTTATTTTGCATGTTTGAATTTTCCTCTCCTCTTCACTATGAGAGTGGTACACTACAGGCAGTGTAATGCAGAGGAAAGATATATAAGACTTTCCAGCCTAAGAAACAGCTGCTTTGTGGGTCCTCCAGCATGCCCACAAGGCTTTTAAAGAGGGCCACTCCCCACTGACTGAGAATACCAAGATGTCGCCCACAAAGAAGCTGGTGTCATTGCACAATGAGGCAATTACCTTAACAAACAGAAAAGTAAAAGCAGTCAGGTATGTGCTTTGAGGATGCCTTAACTATGTCATAGCTTTTTAATTGGTTAAATAGAATAAAATACACTGGAACAAGACAAACACCACATGTATCAGGAGAGAGAAAAAGCAAGGGGAGCCCAACACATAGAGCTGTGTGCATGTGAGAGTGATGAGCCGAGTAAAGGTGAGCCAGGAGTTTCAGCTGCAAGAGCTCTGCAGTGAAGTTGAAAGACGTGTCGTTGCTGCATGATTTCTCACATTACTTCAGCCAACAGACCTAAGAAATTGGGAATGAAGATGGAGCCCCAGCTGGCTCCTGGCTGAGGAAATGTGAACAGTGCCTGGTTGCAGAGGCCCTTTTACTGGTGGGAAACAGGGGAGGAGGAAGAGGAAAAACCTTTGGGGGTCTGAGCAAAGTGACATCCACCTCCCATCACAGAAGAAACATGATGGGAGGGAATGAGGAAGGTGGAGACAGACTCTTCAGTTGTGCCCACTGACAGGGCAAGAGGCAGTGGGCCCAAATCAAACCACATGAAATTCCATAAGAACATGGGAAAACATTTTTTAATGTGAGGGTGGTAAAACACTGGATCACGTTGCCCGGAGAGGTAGTAGAATCTCAAAACAGAGCACGGCCCTGAGCAATGTTCTGCAGATGACCCAGCTCTGAGCCAGGAATTCAGTTAGTGTCCAAAAGTGCCTTCCTACTATTTGGTCACTTTGTGCTCCAGAGAGAGAGATGGGTGAAACACTGCCTAACCTCAAGTATTGTGGAGTCCTTTGCCCATTCAAATTGTTACAATTTTTTGCAGATATAATTATGCTCAGACTGTAACCATTTGGGCTTTAATTTAGGAGTGTTTGGTCTTTGATTTTGCGGGATTACTTTGCTGTCTAGCTGCTTTTTTTTGCATTAAGCTAAGCCTATGAGTTCAGTGTCACGTAGCAGTTGTCATCTTAAGCCAGTTCTTGAATCATAAAAGCATTTCACCTCAATTGGTCCTGCAGATAAAGGAAATTGTATAAAGCTGTTGAAAGTTGTCAGATTTTCAGTCAGCATTGAAAATTATTTTATTATTTTGAGCACATGTATATGTGCAGTTGGCTCACATTACTCTGGCCCACCCTTCGTGGCCAAAGTAGCAACTCCCAGTCATAACATCACATAATAACAAAGAACTTCTACATATATATTCATGTAGGAAAAGAGAAGAGCCTGTGAACTAGTAGTCCCACTCAGAACCAGCACAGTACAGAAAATAAATGAAAAAATCAATATAGGGACTACATTCTCTCTATATTACTGATAGATACGTATCTACAAGTATTGAAAACTTAAATATGTATGTGAATGGTAGATTACCAGTTTGATTCTTTGCGAAGATCAAATACAATTTTGAGAGTATTTTTGCAGGATAGTGTTGAGTTCAAAGTGGTTTTATGTCAATAAAAGTATATTTCATTTCTTTTCATCCCCTTCCTGACAGCTTAGTGAAGATTTTTCCCTGAGGACTAGCTTTCACCTAGGACACTACTTAACTCATGGTACGTGGCAATCAATAACAAAAGGCTAAATTCATACAATTTGTCTCTTCCACTGTAATGTGTTTCACAAGCCAAAATAAGGAATGTAAAGCATATAAAGTACAAAGCAGATAAAAGCATACAAAGTACTAAGTACTTTGGTGACATTAAGAGTACTAGAGACTGGACCTAACACATTGTTGGCTCTACATAGGGCCACTCTCTGATGCTTTTTGGGAGAGGCGAAGAAATTAATTAAAGCAACAGTTCTTACTTAGGTGCACAGAAACAGACACATTCTGTTTCTGTAAAATACAGTGTACCATTTCACTGGCTACTGGAAGACAGTAAGCAGAGAAGAGTGTTTTTAAAACTATGCAAAAGATAACTAATGAAACAAAGTGCTCTGGTTATTTCTTTATTTTCAACATCAAATACATTGATAAAAATCTTGCACCAACCACGTGTCCTACTGGACTTTTCATCTAGACTTTTTTAGAACTTTTTTTAGGGGCAAAAGAAAGAAAAAAAAAAACTCACCAAAACAAAGACGTCAACAATTTTATATGCATCAGTGAAAGAACAGAATACTTCAACAAACACATTATGGCAGCTGAGCCTATACCAAAGAAAGAACTTTCCATTGAGAGACTACATAGTGCACAAAAAGCATTAGTTTCATAGTATATACAATAAGGAGATACATAAAGTGGCTTATTAATGCAAGTCTCATGACCAGCAGTCTATCCCTTCATTTTCCAATGGGCACTTTCTGAAGAAACAGACTTCTCATTATAGGCACACAGGAGTACAGAGAATACTAATTTGCAAGATGGCAGTATACACTTTTTTTAAAATTTTTTTTGTTTGTTTCTTTAGGCACATTTGAATGCAAAAGAATTATTTTTTTTTTAGATTTTTTTTTAACACAGTGCAAAACTGAGTACCCTTATGGGTGATAATCACTTTGAAAACAGCTTTCAGGATATAAGGCTATCTACATTGGAAAGATGAAAGGGAATTGCAAGTAGAAAGGGTAGGACATTAGTATTAGGGAAATATTAATTTAAAATTCTCACATCACTTTGATATATGCTATAATTGCAGGTGACAGCAAACACTAGTTTGTATTACGATACTGGCGTTAACATAACCCTTCTTTTACATGTGTTGAATTTCTCTCTGTAAAGCTATATTATGGTTGTAGGTAGCAATGAAAATAGTCATCTCTTTATTCAGAGTAAGAAATGCACTTCTTGTAAGTTCAGCTGAGAATACTTTATATACAAAATCCCATTAGCTTTAGGTTGGATTGCATTCTAATTTTAAAGCAGGATATTATATACACAGGAGAGGCTTGCTGTGTTCCTACCAAAGCCTGTGATAAGATTAAGGTCCTAGTGAGGCAGAATTTTTACTTTGCTGGTAGTTGTTTCTTTATAAACATTTGCACTACTCTTAAGGAATCAGTCAGCATTGATTGGAATGGATGGAGGCTCCAGTACAAACCCTGGCTTGGATGAAGGAAGGTGGTTTGGGTTTTCTTTTTTTTTTCAACTTTAGGTCCAGTGACCTGCTGACAGTCCTTGCAATATCCTTGGGAGCTCAGTTCAGATTGTTTCTTTAATTATATTTTTAAATTACCAAACTCCTCAATGTACAGAAGGAGAAAAATCATCAAGAGATGTTACTGAAACATAATAGTAAATTTACCACAAGCGTGCATCAAGAAACTCTTGTTAAATTATTTTACCCCAGTACAAATTCTACTGCCCCAAACAGGAGTTTTACCTGAGACAAAGTCTACAACATCGAGACATGGCTCGAACCTCTACAAACCAGAGTAGTTTCCACATATTGTTAGAAACTCACACACCACTGAGTATGAGCTACACATCACTGTTTCTCTCCTGCCTCCCAAGCTTTTTTGTAACAATTCAGTAACAACTATATTCTCAAGTAAAGAAAGTTCATCTGTTTTATTTCTGTTTGGCTTCTGCTGGTATTACATTGCCTATGTTTCTAGGGGTTTTTTTGGGTTTTTAATTATTTTTTTAAAAAAAAAAAATCCATGTATAAACTTTATAAAATAATTCTTTGATTAGCTGTCCAGAGACATCACTATGAATGTTTTGGTAAAAGCATAATTAGCTGCCTTGAACAGTTTTCTTTTTGTTTTTTTTTACATGCTATTTTTATTTAATATCCAGCACCAGGTATTCAGGTAGCACTGGCTTGTCAGCTTCAAATATAAAGTATATATTTTTATGTATATACACACACATATAAAATAGCATCCTGTGAAATAACAATTACCAAATGTCAGGCACAATTGTTTGCATTCATGAGAGCGTAATTCAGAATTACATATGAAAAAGTTGCCATTTTTGTATCATAGACTTTGTTTAATCAATTGAATAGCTACATTCAGCTGTCTGATATGCAGACAATTATTTTTCTATATAACTATGAGAGGGTTACTATATTCACTAAGGTGCTGCTTCAGTTAAAATCTCATGAACAAATTAATGACACAGATCCTGAAACTGCCCCAAGGTAAATGAATGTATTACTGGAAATCACTGTTCTTTTCTCTTAGGTGCCCTTCACTGTTGTCACCACAAACATGGGAGGACTGGCTGAATCTGAATTACTTCCTGGCAAGGGCTAAGCTTAGGAAAGAATAATTAAGATTGTGAGCTGACTGATTATTCCTTGTACTCCAAGAGACTTGATGATACCCTTCTGCCTGCCACTTCAAATCACGGTTATACATCTTCACCAGGAAAATCTGTAAAGTGTCATGGTACTTGCCCTATGTAAGTACCATCAGAAACTGACCCTCCATGGTGAATTCTCTCCATGAGCTACTTTTTTTTTTCCTCTAGGCCAGATTTGCACTTGAATTGATCTAATGAACTGTTCTGGCAGGTCAGAAGGGAAGCATTCACTTAAACCAATTCACCTTGCAGCTTATGAGCTGGATCTCTGTGTTGTGTCTTAGAGAACATCAAGTTGCACACGTACAGTATTTAAAGAGCAGCTCTAACGCACACTGAGCTACAAGTGAATGATGGTGGTGTAAGCATATAAGTGTAACTACAGGGATTCCTGTGTTCCATTCAGATCTTAGCCTGCACTCATTTCAGGGCATTTATGATTTTTCTAACACATTTGAAAACCAGCTACTAAAGAAAACAAAATGTGCATTTTTCTTTCAAGACATTTAAGAGCCCTCCAGAAGCCCTTAGGTACCAAATTTGCACACACGCACACACACACGATTTTACTGAGTTCACAAAAAGACAAATCCTTTAGCACATTCAGAAAAAAAATGACACTATAATACGCATCAATAGAAGGCCTATTAAGTTACAGTGACCGCTTCACATGTTTAGGCTTGCACAGTTTTTGAGGCATCTTGTCAAACATAGGTAGCATCTAGCTTTTACATTTTAAACTGCGCATATCCTCAGATAAGTACATGAAACTGTTATAAACTTCATTATGTACATTCATTAAAGAATTGAATTCTTGACTTGGAACACAAACTCATCCTATTCCTTGCTGCCTTCACAATTGCTCTGGAACTCAATCTCACTGCACAGAGACTCTGCTCCTGCAACAGGGAGCGAGATTACGCATAGGCACTCCTGTACGGCATTAGTTGCACTACTTCCTATATTTTAGCTACTACACGCTGTTCCAATCAATATAATATAATGTAAAAGTTTCAGCTATAGCAGTAAAAGAAGCATCCCTGAACCTCTCTAGCACTGTGGCCAGCTGCTGTAGAGCAGCAAACACACGTGCTATGAAACTTCTGTACTGGCAGGTTGGTCGCTTCCAACCAGCTATTGGAATAGTCCCTGGTCCGTGCTAACTCTCGAATTGCACCTGTGAACCAGAAGCGCAGACAGCACAGGCAAAGTTTATCATTAGACTAATAAAATATCCCCGGCATATGTAATAATCGCATTCCACTACCCGGCAACGTTCCCTGACACTTTTCATTTTCTAGCATAGAGGCAGTCAAACAGCAGCACTGACTCCTACTTTGGATAGCACATAGTACAGATTTCTTCAGTATCTTTCTGTCGTGTCTTGCTTAAAGTCTTCATGTCAGTAGAGCTTTTAAGTTTTTACAGTCAGTCTGAAGAATGTGGCTCATCCTTATGAAAAAGTTACACACATGCATGGAGAAAGCCAGATTTATCCTCCAGGACATGCAGTCCTAGAGTCTTTGCTATGTCTGAGGCTCAGTGCTGGTGTCACAGGTGATTAACAGGGATTAACAGGGATTTCTGAGCATGCCCCAACAACAGCTGAGAAAAACCAAGGCAAGGCAAAGGCTGCTGCTCTGGCTGCGGTACCAGCTCTCTCTCAGGTCTAGGCCACGCCATGAGTGGGATGGGACTATCCCACCCCGCTGTGCCAGTCCTGCTCTGGCATCCTCACCCCTTGGCTTCTAGCACAACAAAGCAAAGAACAGGGGGAGGTTTGTATAGAATAGTACTGGATCACATATGCATGTGAAGACTTTATGACCTGATGATTTTTGTAATCATCTGGTCTGATTTAAGAGCAATTACCTGTTTTTACTGCTTGCCGTGTTGCTCTTGATTTGCACACTGCCAAGAAATAGAACAGTTTAGCTTTGCAGGATCAGACAAGACAGGATGCACGCAATGGTAAAGAACATGGTAAGAGGACCTAAAAGTTTGGTCAGTATGATCTGGAGAGGGAGTTGTCTGCTGATGTAAGCCAGCAAGGTAAAACAGTATCATTCTCAGACAGGGGTTCTCTTCTACTGTAGGGGGAAGGGCAATGGGAACCTACCTAAACTACCAAGGCAGTCACTAACAGTGTGGTTTCATTATGGCATACTAAGATGCCAGTCAACTTTTCATTTACTCCCCTTACCCTGCCAAAAAAAAAACAACCAAACAAACTCACCCAGAATCTCTACCAAACTGCTTCAAAGTTTTAAGCAAGGATTAAGTGAGCTCAGAATTTGGGGTGAATATCAACAGAGGCTCACGAAGATACTGATACGCATGTGTGGTAAGTCCTATTGATTTATAGTAAAATTAATTTTCAGTTCAGATTAGGACTTGCCCAATTTACATGAAAAATTAGATAAAAATACCACAAGTTTTAAATCAAGTTAGCCTGACAATCCTTACTGGCTGTCCATAGCAATGAAATGTCTTACATTTAGGATAAGTAATCAATTTAGGCTTGACAAACACTCAAATGGAAAATGCAGGTGACTGTTGTCATTGGAGTGTTTACACAGGTGGCACTATAGACAAAATGAAGCATGAGCTAGGTAGTACGCTGCTGGGTTTCTCATACCATTATGTATGCTGGCTCTTGTTTATATTGTATTCTGCATATTCTCTTCTTCTTTGCTCTTTATATAAAAAGACTGCAAGGAATGAGATGAAGCTGATGCAGTTGTCAGCTGGCTCTGGTTCTCCTCTTCCATCGGTGCAGCACTCCTGGCTGCTGGGGCATGCAGTCGGTGAGCGTCCAGCATCTCCAGCAACAGATCGTAGAGTGGAACTACATTCTTACACTTCATATTGTACAGGTGCTCCATGCCTTTGTTGCTGTGGGTTGTAAATGAAACAACAGTTACTTTCCACGTATGCTATTGGAAAAAATAAGGTATCAGGTAGTAATATTTGATAGGTTTGTATAAATTCCAACTTGTACAAAAGAACTAACTTAACAATGCAGTTGCTGTACGCTCCTGCTACCGTTAGCAGAAGTGACTTTTGAAGAACAGTTCAGACTGATCAAGTTGCCTTCTACAGGAGGCTCTTTTGCTCTCCTTTGCCTAAACGGTAGACTAGAACACATGAACTCCTAATTTAGGCACTGTGACTAAGTGGATGCAATGAATCTTGGCTTTCCCATAATAAAAACTAAAATTTATTTATTTATTTGCCCAGAAAATAACCTCAGACAATTTGTTAGCAAATATTCACTTGTAATATTATCCAGTCACAAAACTATGGAAACAAAAATTAACTTCACCTGTGGAAAAAATAATTAACTTTACTGTGCATCTGGAATTTCTTTAACTAAACAAATTCCTTTGAAGGGGGAGGAAAAAAAAAAGGACAACAAACATGAAGATAAAGAAACTCCAAAAAAAGACACAAGTAAAAAAGCCACACGCACACACCCCTTGACTTTTTCCTGAAGACTTGTATATCAGCCCAGGAGGTAAAAATCTACGTAACTGCATGTTTCAGCTTTAGTAGCCATGATGTGGGGTTAATTCTAATTTTAATTTTATGAAATAAAATAATGGAAATTAAAGTCTGTGTAACATGTTTTGTCCCTTCATAAAAATAAAATCTATACTATATGTTCGCATAGACTTGTCACGCTGTTAACACTCCAGCCACTGAGCAGCTACATTAAATGGTAACTACATTTGGGAGAAACAATGCTGTGACTACTAATAGAGCACCTCAGACACCTCACCTCTAATTAGCAAAGGGCACAGTCCTCTAGATTGGGATTCAGATGCTTTGCATTTATCCTCACCCATAAAATACACATAATGATCATAATCTCTTTTCTAAAGTGATTTGCAATCAAGCCACTTGTTTGAAGTGGCTACATAGAAGGGATAGTTTTATTAAATCTCATCTCACAGGAGACTGAAGTTTGCAGAACCAGGCTACTGCTACACTAGTGTTCTTTTTGGCACTTTGCAAACAGAATACACATAATAAAAGTAGATACTGCTTACAGCACTATCAAAACAAGAAGCAAAGGAAAACTAAAAGAAACAAATGGGAAAAACATTTACTCCTTTCACACCATAATCCAACACACTGTTATGCACACATTCCATACATCTTTATGGAAAACTGATTTTTTTTTTTAACGCATGGTTTGCACTCCCACCTGTGAAGGAAAAGTGTGCGTGTGCATTTGTGAAACCTCCCTTGCATGGGACCATTGCAGGAGGGCTGCCTGCGTGCTTGTGCTCACCTCATGTGTCTGATGTGAGAGAGGATGAGGAGGAGCTGAGCCAGCCGTCTGTGCTGCTGCTGCAGAGAAAGACCCGACTTAGCCATTAAGTGTATCAGAGTGTCTGTGATTTTGTCCAGAACACGGTGAATATAGTCTCTCTCTTCCAGAGATTTCAAGGTGCTGGAAAGAAAAGTGTACACACCTGGAGTGGGAAGGAGAAGGAAAACAAACAAAGCACAAAGATTACTTTGATGGAGCCAGATTTGTCCCAGGTACAGCCTGTGTCTGGTCTCTCCAGCTCTGTTAAACCACAGGAGCTGATTGTGTGTGAATTCTCCTGCTTGACAGTCAGGCCACCAGTCTAAGTGACTCTGGAGCTTGGATTTTGTCACTGTGGGCAAAGCAGGAGGAGGAAGATGATACCTCTTCCCTGCCCAAGTCCATCCAGGTGGTGGGCAATATCTGCAGTCTGAGGTTAGACCTACTCTCAGGCTGCAATCTTCTCTCAGTCAGCTCTGAAAACTTGAAGAGATGCTATTGCTCTTTGGGAGCTCTGCAGTACTTACTGACCAACCCAGGCCTTCAGCTCTTTTTACAGTTTTCTCTGATGTTTAGTGTTTAATGTTTTGGTGATTTTTCTAGTTAATCCAAAACTGAATAATATGTTACCACAAAACATGTAAACAAAATTGAAGTTTGTTCACACATGTTCTCCTCAACAAAACCCTCCCAACCAAGCAAGAGCCTTGAAAGGTGCGCTTCTTCACTTGCAGACTCGACCTTCCTTTAAAAGCCATGTCCAAAGCATGCGTAATTTTAACTATCTTACATTGCTGAAAGTGAGTAACCTGAAGATCTGGACCACAAAGAAATTTTTCCGGAGATCGAAACACCTTTAACCTCGCCCTCCAACAGCCTCCCCACATTTCTTGCAAAACGCTCTAACCCAGGCACAAGAGCTCTTGCTAGCAGTAATTCTTGAATCCCCAAAGCACACCAGCTTTCTAAATGGGAAATTCTATTTTGCAGGTTTTTATCTTGAATTTGTTTTGGATGGCAACACACAGCCAACGTGAATCAGGTCACAACATCGCTGTGCTGCCAAAACACAGCTGTTGCATTCGGCACCCATTTTTTCATCATCTGGTTTGAGCCGACAACTCTAAACAGGTCGTGTTACTGCAATTCAGACCTGAGGCAGCAAAAGCTGTATGTACAGTAACACAACCAAACTGGCTTGATCACAGCATGTTCATTGCCTTGTGCCTACAATGTACCTGACAAATCCTGTGCTTTAGCCTTTCTGCATCAGCTCACAGAGCCAAGAAGAAATTTGGATTCGTCCTTGGAGAAAATTGTTTTCTGCAATTACTTTTCATTTTACTGCACAATATGCAATGCAGTTAGTGATACTAAGAAAAAAAAAGACACACATGCCAACATGCACACATACAGACATAAATACTCTAGCTTGTTTGCATTGCTTGTAGCCTGGGGATGATACCATCAGATTTGAAGAGTACTTTGTTAGGCATCTGAGCAATCAGGGAAATTGAGATGTATTTATTTTTTTTACCATCTTCCTAGGATACCTCACCTCCTCACATCATCTTGGTACTTCAAGGACCCAATACGTAGAACTACTGTAACCTTCAAGTAGGTTTTATTACTTTGGGACTTCAGTACTAAAAAGAAATATAAATTTGTGTTTGTGAATGTCAGTTTTAGTGTCTCCGAGAGAGAGAATGAGAGAGACTGCTTTAAAAACCCAAAAGGATTACTCAAACACGTCACAACTTCTGAAAACTGTCAGAGGTCTTAATTTTCATAATTACTTTGAATTTGATGAAGATAGATAATACAATGGTCTCTTTTCTCACAAAGCCTTTTATGACTATTATTATTTTTACTGAAATGAATTCACCAAAGAGAAACAGCTCCTGGGGCTTTGTTTCAGCTGAATGACTCTGAACAATCTTCAAATATGCCTCCTGACAATGTATTACTGATAAATCTCAGACAATTAGAAGGAAACATTAGTGTCATAAACACACAGTGCCTCAAGAGCAGCTTGCTTCAGCCCTTGCAGCAGTACCCCTTACTTTCATAGGTTTGAAACCAGCAAAAGAAAAAAAAAAATCTGTTATGAGAAATTGTTTCTCACCTAGGTCTAGTCCAGAAGCTATTAAAAATTGTAAATCAAAGAAAGCACGCCTCCAAAAATGTAGAGACTTCAGGACGATTGCCAGTCAATAACTGCCAAGAAAAAATGATGTTTGGTTTTCCTTTCTGCCCCCGCTGGTGATTGCTCCTGCCCCAGGCCAATGACCAGAAATTTCCCCAAAAGAAATGCCAGCTATCCATCACACACATATACACACAAGCAGAGTTTTGGAACAAGAGTGCAGAAAATTGTATTAGCAAAGTGAAATTTAAGTCTCAAAGGTCTTTCCAACCTCTGAAGCTGAATGTAAGCCTAAATTGAATAGCTACCAGGTTGTTTTCCAGCTCAATCTGTAGATTGGTATTATAAAACATAATAGCAGTGAGAACAGAGATGGTACCACCCTGCAAACAAATTAAATGTTTTGGTGCATGCCCATAATGCAAAGCTACGCACAGAACAGTCTTCCTTGGGTACTGCAGTGCTACCGTGACAGCTGTCAGCATGTAGGGATATAATTCTGTATGTGTTATTATATGTAGTGGTATATTTTTACATATTACTGTAGGGGAAAACTCCCTCTACATCTTTTCTTTCACAATAAACCCCAGTTTAAAACATCTTTACATTTATAGCTCAGGCTGACAAAACACTACCCAAGACTCTTCTTCCCATTCCTCCATGCCCCATTGCTCTGGATCTGTAGAAAGCCAGGCTGTATGAGCAAATTCAGCTCTAATCATTCAGCCCCCCCAATACAGAAATAAATAAAAAGCACAATTTAACAGGAGCTGGAAAAATCAGGAGAAAAGAGTAACAAACAGTCACATGGAGTGATGTGTCAGGAGGTCTACAGGATGCATAAAACGAGCTAAGTCTTTCCATCTCCATGGACTAACTAGCTAAGTGACAAGATAAATCAGCTGCTAAGGCAGGCGTGACCTATGTCTTTGCCTCCAAAATGAAAGCCTGTTGCTTTGCCACGTAGCACCACTCCTATTTTCAGATACACTCAAAAGTAAAACATCAGGCATCATGTTGCCCTTTCACATTTCTGATTCTATTTTTTCCAGTATTAAGAAAACAGCCCTTTATTGTTGAGCCCTTTATTGAAAATAAAATTCTGCTTTTTAGACAAAAGATTTGTTGCTGCAGCTTTAGAAGGGCACCTTCTGGTTTGTAATTTACCTAGAGACAATGCCGTCCTTGCTGTTACAGACATGCTGTCCCCTTGATATCTCAGGAAAAATTTGGAAGTAGTGTAAATGTATATTTTGCTTTATAAACAAAGCCTTCTATCTTTTTCACACTCAACAAGAGAAATGAAAAGAGTTTGCTTGCATCTTGCCTAAGATCAAATGGAAAAGGAGTGTAGAGATATCAGTCTTGAAAGACGTTGCAAAAAAAAGAAAACTAATGTCCAACAAAAGCAGTAAACAGCAGTACCTCATATGAAGACTAACAGATGTCCAAAGATTTAATAAATGTTTGTGTAGACCGAGTGAATTAAATCCACACACAGCTTCAGAATGCAAAGGCAGACTGCATTTAAATATGCAATGTAGCGCAATTAGTCCAATTTGTTTAATTAGTCCATTTCTTCAAATTATTTTGATATCAACAAGTTTAATCATATGCATATATAATACAGATAGCATAATGGCCAAAAATTCACTGTGTGTTCATCTGCCATTTCTTTAGTAGAATATTTGTGTATGTGCAATCATGTGCAATCATATATTAAAAAAAAAAAATCAGATCAGGTTAAGGGAGGCTTGGAGGTTGTCTAATTCAACCTCCTGCTCTAATAGTGGTAATTTCAGGGTTAAGTCAAGCTGCCTAGAGTTTTGTCCAGCTGAGTTTTGAGCATCTCTGAGGACGGAGATCCAACCATCTTTCTGGCAAACCTTTCCCAATGCTTAACCTCTCTCACTGGGAAGACTTTTTGTTCTGTTCATCTAATCAAGATCTCCCTTGACATGGTTTGTCTCCCCTGCAGCCTGTACTTTCCTCTTGAACCTCTGAGAAGAGTCTGGCTCTGGCTTCTTCTGAACCTGTTCATCAGCCATCTGAGGATGGCAGTTGCCTTAGCCTTTCCCAGGATGAAAAAATCCGGCTCGCAGCCTTTCCTCAAGCGTGATGTAAGCTGTTCACTTCAGAGCTCATAATGTTTCGTGTGTGTCCAACAACATTTATCCTAAAGGCTGGCTATATCCCGTTAAGTAGAAGTATTTTAGAGTATCTAGGCCAAACAATACTTCCACAGCTACTACACGTAGTCCAAATTATGCTACTTGGTTATCTCTGCAATGCAGTCTAACCTCCTAATTTGGGCATCTGAAGGATCTGACAGTCAGAAACTCGTGTCCACGTTCCCACCACCAGTAGTTAACTCTTCAGACAGTTATAAAATTAGTTGGTTATAGGAATGTAAAATTAATTTAAAATGTGATTATGAAGGATAGCTGGTGAAGTCTGGCAGAACTCTGGATAATAAATTTAGTTTTCTAAATTCAGCAATGGCACAAAAACTCTCAACAACGTGGCTTGTAGTCTTCACATTCAAGATATGAACATCTAATGTGTTTTATTCAAACTTTTAATGCTATTTTTTTCCTAGTTCTAATTCAATACTTTTAAATATCAATTACATATTTACATTTATTTGAGAGAATAATTATATTTGAACATACTAGCTAAAAATCTGGAGGAACATCACTTTTCAGGAAGAACATTTAACTCTAGGATATATTATAAATATCAGGATGATAAAAAGGAAGTAAAATGTCAAACTGTAATTACAATTGTCACACCCTGGCATCCAACATAAAAATAGCAACTTTTCATGCCCACATTATATGTCACTTTTTGGTAGTTGATGACAATCACAACAAAACCTGAACACATTACGATCTCATAGAACATAAATGACATATTTTATATTTGATTGTATAAATATATAATTTTACTTGAACTTTTTTTTTTTTTCTTCATAGACCAGGTTCAAGTTTCCATAAAGGAAGTGCCAGATCAATGAAGCAAAATCTGCTGTGTTTAGAGTTAGCTTTCGTTGGGAACTGACTGGTATTTGTATTTCATGCAACTTTGGCAGGTGATCTGTTAGACCATCAGATGAAGAGGACGTAGAGCCCTCCACATGTATTTTGTCTAGAGGCTGATACCATCCACAAGTTCAAACCCAACCAGAAAACAGGAGAACAAGTGGGTACATCCTCAGGGCTGGGAAACACTGGTGTCATGAGGTAAAAACTCAGCAGAGAATTTAGCCTACAGTTTTGACTTTGATGCCTACATCATTATTTTAGACCTCTATCGTTTCTGTGACAATACTGTGGGCCTCCTTTCCGCATTTAAAAAAATAGTCTGAAGGGTTTTTTTCATTTCAAACAGAAAAGGCTCTGCTGGTGTGCAACAGAAATTTTCTGTCACGTGCCTCAACATAATTTACTTATTTCAATCTCACACATAATTCAGTTTTGCTAACCTTACATATTTATATCTGTACTTAGATTTGTTATCTAGTCACTTGTTTTTTAAGTGTTCTTTGGAACAAGATTAACAGCCTCAAAATACTTATTTCATCGACTGCAAAGGAAATGGAGGTGATGACATCAATTTTACATGTCTGTATTTTAATATAAACTAAATCGTGATAAACTCGGCAACATAGTTGCCATTATTTCCCTTTATTTTGCCATCACAAAAAAAAAATAGATTTACAACTAAGCATTGCCTTTGCACACCCTAAGTGTGGCTTCAGCTACTTCTGTGTTCTGTAATCAGAGCTTTAAGACCTGCCAGCATCTAGTTCAAAACACCGCTCTGATCACCCTTCACATCAGCCATACGCAGCGTATCGACTAATTGCTGCATTAATGGGCTAGGTCCCATCTACACCACTGACCAGATTTGCAACTTCCATCCCTGCCTGGTGGTTCTGCCCACACCTACACTGACACCCTATCCCACCCCGCTTTCAATTGCTGCGGTCTCAAAATGAAAACATCATCAGCAACAATAAGCAGCATTTAACCGAGTGCAGAAGCAATCACGATTACCCGAGGGACAGCAAAGCACACGCCACTTACCAGAATTGAGCAGGATGATGGACTTAAGGCACACAAATTCCTCCCCTTGAAGGTTCATCACCCGAAACCGAGCAGCAGTAGCCAGCAGCATGTCAAAGATTTCCACCATGCCCTCTACACACTTTCCTTGATTCCTGTGTGAATACCATCAAGGAGATATTCACAGCTTTAACCAGGTGGCAACATGAGCTTTTCATCCCCCTTGACCACTCCCCTCCAGTTTGATTTCATCAGTACACTAACTAGCACTTAACTTCCCACTCTATGCTGACTTGGTGCATCTGTGATTGCAAAAGCACAGTTCTCAGTATCCCACATAAAATGAATCAATAATCAAATACTATATTCTCAAAAAAAAAAAAATGTTAGTTTTGTGAACTCATCACCAAGGCATTAGTGTAGTGGAACATACGAGATCAACTCAAACAAATTTTTACATTGAAGAAAAGATTTATTTAAAACTACATTTTTATTTCTTTCTCTGTGTACGTTCTGTTGATGTTACTTTGTTGTGGGGTGTTTTGTTGGGTTTTTTTCCTCTAAGCAAAATAGTCCCAATTCTTTGCATTTCTTCCTCCCTAATGTTTTGTACTTGTTTCTACATGGCCTTGCAATTTACAATGTTCCAACACACTTCTCCCATTTTTCTCGTATTGGCCTGACTCCTTAAAGAATAAGGTTACTCATGAGCTTGGGAAGGATTTATGAGGCCAAAATGTTGTCTGTCTACTGAGCCTCATTAAAACTACGACTTCACAAATTAGATAGCTTTTCACGTTAAAGCATTAACAAAACTAAAGGTTCGGAAATCTCAAAGTGTCCACTGATAATGGCAATTAACCATCTCCCTCTGCTAACAATATGAGGTATTCTCACTCACTGATTTTCATCTTGCACACCCAACCTGCAGTTCAAAAACAAATGCAGATTGCAATTATATTTTGTGAAAATTTAGTCTGCAGATTTCCTGGTCATGGAATTTTAGATCATTTACATTGCTACCTTTTACCAAAAACTACCTAGTTCTGCTTTTATTAGGACTTCCTAAGTGAAATTTCAACATGAAAGACTTAATGAGTGATCAGATCTGCTGTTTAAAAATATACTGCTTTTTAGTTATTGTTTTTATGAACAACATTTTGAAGATATAGGGAAATTCAAAAGAAATTTCAAATTATCAGATGGCTATTCCACTATAACTTGTAAGGTGAACACAGATTGAGCATCTCCTAATCTCATTGTGACAAAACCAACCCTGACTACCAGCACAGAGAGACCTGCCTCAGTCCTGACAGAGCCAGGCTGTGGAGACCCTGTAGCTAATGTCGAAACTCACAGCAGACCCTCAGGCAAAGCGATCACCTTCCTTTTTTTACTACAGTCTGAGAAAATTCTTAGCACTTCTCCAACGTGACTAAACCTAAAACTGAGCCAAAGGAGAGGGGATATCTGTGAGCAGTTGTGCACCAATTTCTTTTCAAGTTCAATTCCCTATTCAGCTTAATTCAATGCTTGAACCTAAATCTACGTCTCCCTTATCCCAGAGCAGTGACTAAAAGCCAGTGACTGTGGCATGTGACAGAAGCTCTTTCATCTGCTTTCAGAGATCTTTAAACGAAGCTGGACAATATCAAGAAAACAAAGTGAGATACTCTCTTAAAACAGCCGATACGGTGTTGGTGAAAACACAGTAATATATGAAATTATGAGGTTCCAAGCAAGTTTTTCAATCACTGTTACAATGTCACACATTCTCTGCCTCTTCTGTGAGAAACAGATGATCCAGGCTTGGGACTGCAAATAGTAGAAAGGTACGTTTAATACGGAGGATGGGTTGCTCCTTCTCTTCTCGGGTCCCTGTGGGCTGCCAGGCAGCTGCACGCAGAGCACTCCTGAGACCCGACACGTTTCACTAGCACTTAGCTCAGAACTCAATTCCCGCTGCATGGCAGGCACTTGGTCACAAGCTGCAGCATTGGGCAACGTGACTTGTCCAGCATTTCTGGCTCTTCAAAGTTGAAGAAACGGTTTAAAATATAGCACTTTTCTGGGTATGACCAGCAACAGTGATAATTTCACACACTAGGTTCCCATAGATGATGACAACAAAGTCGTGTAAAAAGTCATGGACAAAATTCATAGAATCATAGAATCATAGAACAATTCAGGTTGAAAAAGACCCTTGGGATCATCGAGTCCAACCAAATTCTAGGTCTTAACATTAGCCGGCCAGCAGACTCAATGCTATGTTCCATGTAAAGCATGCGATGCCTTTTACACTCTCATTTACAATTCCCTGACACAAGAGCTGAGCTGAAGGACTGACCTCAGCTTGGTATATCTGATTGTGGCTTTACTGAAATTCACGGTTCTGTCTCTTTTGCCTGAAGGCTGAACCTGAACTCAGGGCAGGTAGTTTTCAATGGTTTGATGACTAATCAGTTGCACTCTTCAGTGCTGGATGGGGAAACCTCTTCAGCAACAACCATCCTGCTTAGGCAGAACAAAGATGAAAATCTGAACTGGTTGGATTCAAGTATATTCTTCCTCTGTTTGAGCATCAATAAAATAAATAAAAGGAAAGCAGTATTTAATAACAACAGTGTCAAATAAAAAACAAAAATGAGGCACTCAAAACAAGGTATAAGAATGCAAACAATTTCTATTACCTCAAAAACTGCTAAAACTTATAGCAAATGTAAGTAAAACAAACATTAATTTTCACAATGGGACAAGTTCCACTGCTTCTGATACAGTATTTTTGCCTATAACTACAGACAGATTAATTTTTCATATATATAGTTTCAGAGGACTAAAAGCCTTCAGTAGTTTTGCATTAACTTCAGTAGTGCCCCAATAGAGGTTAGTTCTAAGAATTTAGAATTTCAGGATTGCATAGAAAGGAAATGTTTCAGTGGATCACATGGAAAATGACCCGTATTAAAAAACCTCCACATCTTCATGTCTGGCTAAGACATTTACTTGCTTCCTAAAACCTATCTAGTGTCACCCAGTATTCAAAACAATTCAAAATATTACACAGTAAGAAAAAATAGCAAAATTTGCATGGCCAAGACCACAATTCAAAAATAAAGGTTTTTTTGTAAAATGAGATCTTTTAAAAATGCCTTACAGCAACTCATAAGATGGAAAAGACATTTTAATAGCAAGTAGGAATTATTCCCAGTACTTTTTACAAAAATCGTTCAATGGACTGAAGGTTAAAAGATCAGTATTCTGATCAAGATCCTCTTGCTGACATACACAGCCTCTGGTCAAAAATCTCTAGTGCCGCAAAACATAGCCCATGTGCCTAAATCTCCATGTGTGTCAGTTTCCCAACAACTGAACTCATATGGTAGATGATAAATAAAAATGATGTAAATTTAAGATATTCTAAATACTTTCCAATCTAATTTGCTTTCCTATCTGCTGTGTGTGAAATACCAGGCTACTTCACACAAAAAAAAAATAATTAAAAAAAAATGTCTCTTTAGGTAAAGTACTTTTCAAAGAAGTTAGATACCTAGCGTTAGGTATTCATGTGCACAAGCAACAATTGAGAAATTTCTGCTTTATTTTCAGTCAGGCAGCAGATCCAGCCTCAATGAAATCAGTGGAAACTACAGGATTTTAGTATCTTTGAAATGCAGGCTTTTAATCAAATGTTTTATTATCTTGGCTACAACATTGATTTTACTTGTTAACCAACAAAAATGATCTGAAATAAGAATTTTCAGTTCTCCTGAATTGCCTTCTAACTTTCTAACAGAGAGCGGATATTATTACCACATCTTCACAGTTATATGTCCAGTTGATTGGCCTATCAAGGAAGGCCAAGATAACTTTCCTGAAGGACAAATTAAGCAATAGATTTGAAAATTATCCTTATCCTGTCATCTTGCTGTTGTCTTTGTGTACTGTCAGCTTACTGCAAGCAAAACAATAAAAGCTTCCTTACTGCAAAGTGTCAGAGTGCATTTTCAGAAGAATGCTTAACACTTGGCTATTGGGAAATGTTCAGGAAAGTTAAAGCCTGTGAATTAAAGATCTGAAGTTATTGCCTAAAAGTACTATGTGCATTAACTTTTATGTGTCTACAGAATCATGGCACCATCCAGGCTTCAAGGCAACTCAGGATGTCTTTAGTCCAGCCCTCCAGTCAAAGGGTCAGCTCACTCAAGGTTTTATGCAACTCTGGTCTTGAAAACATCCAGTGAGGAAGACTGCACAATCTCTTTCAGTCTAATTATTTTCATCATCATGTTTGATTTTTTTTTCTCCCCTATATCCAGCCAGAACCTCTTTTGCTTCAATTTATGACTTCTTTTTCTCAGTATCTTAATAAAGAGCCTTGATAGCCTCCTTCCTATAGTGAGTGTGACACAAAGGTATTCCAGATATGGTCTAATGAGTGCCAATTAGAAGTGGAGTAATAACTTCCTGTGCTCTACTGCCTAGACTAGCACTGATACAGCCCCAGATACCGTTGGCCTTCATCGCTGCCATGTTGCAGTAGTGGTGCATGCACAGATTGCAGTTCTCCAGCACATAACGTTGTGTAAGTAATCCAAGGAGGTTCTGGGCTGGGTTGACGATAACTTTCCAACAGAAACAACACATCAGCCAACCAGGGGCAATGCTCTATTGACTCACTGCTCACAAACAATGGGAAATTGCTGGTGAATTTGTCCACAGATAGGAAATTTGGCTTCAACAGTCATGAGATGTGACGGAGCTCAGGATGCAGAATGCAAACAGAAGAACTATGGCTCTGGGTTTCAGAAGGACAAGGCAATATTCTTGGAGACATGATGAGAAAAAATCGCCAAGAGAACTAGACAATATTTTAAGGAAAACTGATTGGGGCTCAGGAACAAGTACATCCTATCGTACAGGAAGACCAGCTATTTCAACATGACTTGGCTGAGTTGCTCCTTAATGAATCAGAAGTCAAAATAACATATACGAAATAGAAATAAAAGTAGAAAGAAAAGAAGGACCACCAAAGCACCATTAGAGCGTTTATGTCTAAAACTAGTGAGGGATACAGAGGGTAACGAGAAGGGATTTTACAAGTATGGCAGCAACAAATGGAATTTCAGTGAGAATGAAGAGTTGACAAATGGGAGAGAAAATCTAGTGACTGACTACGTGGAACAGACCAAAACACTCAACAGCTTTTTTTTCAGTTGTGTGGCAGATTTCACTGTCAAAGCCAACAGAAGCATATTGACAGGTTAGGGAATTACACAAGAGAATTAGTAATTGCTCTGAAGAGTGATTCCAATCTTTGAAGGCAAATGGTTTTCATTCAGGGTGCTGAAACAGTTGCTCAATGTACTCATTAGGCTGCTATCTATCACTTAGAAGAAATCATGGGGATTGAAAGAGGTTCCTGACAAATAGTAGAAGGCTAACTCAACTCTGACAAAATCAAAGAGGATCCAGGAATTTAGATTGTGCTTATTGAATTGTAGAATCATTAAGATCGCTAAGATCATCAAGTCCAACTGTCAACCTAATAATAGTAACATGACTACCAAATAATATGCTGTAGCCACTCTGCACATTTTTTGAACTCCTCCAGGGATGGCAACCCCACCACCTCCCTAGGCAGCCTGTTCCAGTGCCTCACGACTCTTTCACTACAGAAATTTTTCCTTATATCCAAGTTAAATCTCCCCTGGCCCATTTCTTCTCGTCCTGTTGCTAGTAACTTGGGAGAAGAGACTGACCCCCATGTCACTACAACCACCTTTCAGGTAGCTGTAGAGAGCAACGAGGTCTCCTCTTCTCCAGACTAAACAACCTCAGTTCCCTCAGGCACTCCTTATAGCACATCTGTTGATCAACTTGATTAACTCTAGGATTAAACAATTAGTTAAACGATCAACTGTAGTAAGGATTTTGGTTTACAGCATTCTTGCTTACCTCTAAACCAGGAAAATACAGTCTGTGCAGACAGACAGACAGACACATGAGTAGTAAATAAGCTTGATCACCAGACTCAAAGTAATAGCTCAACATCTAGTTTGCAGTAGGTAATAAGTACTCCAGAAGTTGACTCTGGAGCCAATGATGTCTAATATATTTATCAATAATCTGGATTATGACAAAAAGTTCATCTTCAAATTTGTGAATGGTACTAAATTGGGGCTGGAGGGAGACTAATACACTGTGTAGCAGAAGCTCAGTGCTAGAGAGACCTTGGAGGAATGAATCAATAGAAACCTCACAAAGTTCAACAAGAAGTACAAAATTTTGCACCCAGGGCCTAATAAACCTGTGCATCAGTACAGGTTGGAAAAACACTGGACTGAGCAGCAGCCCTTCTGGAAAATGGAAACCAAATCAAACATAAGCCAACAGCATTCTCTCTTTGTGATAAGGCACATTATGTGCAAATTATGTTAGGACAAATGTGGCCAGAAGAACTAGAGAAATTATATTCCCCTCACCTCTACTTGGTCCTGCTGAGGCTGTGTCAGTGTCCAGTTTCAGGTCCCTCAGCTCAAGAAGAGTTTTGGACATCTCCTGTCATGGAGATGATCAGGGGCATGCAGTACATGGCCTGCAAGGAGGGGTTGGGTGACTGAGTGTTCAGTCTGGTGACAGGAAAGCAAAACATGTAGGGGAGGGGACAGACAAAACTGCAGTCCACAACTGCTCGAAGGGGCATTACAAACATGGTGTAACCAAGATCTTCTCAGAAGCTGTGAGCTTTAAATCAAAAAGCAATTAACTGCTGTAAGCTAATGTTTGGAAGGTTCTGAGTGGCTTGTAGGAGGGTGGTGCAGCCCTGAAACAGGTACCCAGAGAAGCCAGTACCCAGTTCTTCATCCGTAGAGACTTCCAAGAAAGCTAGACAAAGTCACAGCTAGCCTAAGCTGCTGTTGGCAATGGTCTTGCTTCAAGAAGTCAGTTGGACAAAATGATCTGCAACCAAAGTTTTTGTTTCTAAAGTAAATTGTTGGCGAAGCTCCTGATAGAGTTTAGTTTCAGAGGGTATCATTAGAAGCAAGGATTTATTACTGCTGTGGAGCTTTTTAACCAAGAACCTAAACATGCAGTCAGCACCTGAGTAAAGAATAAGAGCAAGCCTTAAATCATATAAATAAGGTTTGACCTACTAATGCAATGGTAAAAATATCCCATCACCATATTGCATCCCTTTGGCTTCATTTTATGCATAATTTGGCACAGAATATAAAAATATAGGATAAAACATTAAATCTGAAAGTTAACCCATCATCCTCAAATCTCTTCATCAGTTTTAGCCTGGATTCTATTTTGGAGAAAGGTTTGGAAGGAATGCAGGCCTTTCTAATTTTTACGGTCTATTCATTCTCAGTGTATATCTTCTTAGCATTTTATCCTCCTTACATCTCATTCTCACACTTCTATTACAGCTGGTTCAGATTTCTTTCTAAATGATTAGCTTTGGGAGTCATGGCACAGGCAAGGAAGAATGTCTGCCTGTGCAGAGGCAAGGACAAAAATTCAAAAGGAGGAAATCTAAAGCAAGACTATGTACATTTTTCAAAAAGTTATCTTTGAGTATTAATTTTACTTTCTTTTTATTTTAGTGCTTTTTCTCAGGTAGAAGGTAGTTCACTAAAATAATTTTCAGTTGATTTACAACATTATAGTGGTAATCATTTTTTGTTGTTCAAACAAATACAATATTTTTGGCTACATACTCCAAAATATGTGCCATTAGTGTCAATGTATGAATTACAGTCTGAGAATCACTCACAGCTGGGCGACTGGAGAATGACTAGATTGGAATTAGTGTAATTCAACATGGAATCACATTTTCTTCCCTTCACGGATTTCTTGAAACTGACATTTGCCAAATAAGAAAAAAAATCTGAGGCATCAGTTCCAAACGTAATTCTGAGGGAGGAAAAGAGGCAGAAGCAGAAGGGACCGCTAATAGCAAGGCTCTCTTGTCCTTTTCTGAGCCAGGCAGTTACGTTTACAGTTTTTCACATAACCCACCCTTCAAGCTACTCCTCTTGGCATCATGACTTCCCCAAAACAGGCTGAAAAAAATGGTTACCCAGACACAGCAGCAGTTTTCGCTTTCCTCTATGTCAACAAAGCAACAATTAGGATTGAGCCTGAGGCTGAAACAGGCAATTCCTGCTTCTTGCAGTACCAACAAAATTACCATCCCGCCATCCTCTGAGATTTGCTAACCTTTTCTCAGGTCTCTTTTGGTTGCTGCTTTAGCTCGCTCTGATCTAAAAATGGTGGCTGATTCACACAGCAAATGAGAGATGTTAAAATAAAGCCAAATAAGAGAGGAATTTCAGGAAGACAGACAAAGATAGATAAAAGACAGAGCAGAACCATTATATCCTGTGATATTTCTGAAGAACTAAATTGTCAAACTATTTTAAAGTGGGTTTTTTGTGGTTTTTTTTTATGTTCTATCCATTAGAATATTACTGCAGGCTTTATGCATAGGTGGTCCCTGTCTTCAAGACAAGATATGAATTTTATGTATTTCAATGTGTTCTATACTCATTATTTCTGTTAGTGGACATTGATAAACAATTTCTACTCCTATGTAAAGCAATACACTAAAACAGCTGAAGGGGTGTCAGGAAAGCTTCGTCTCCATGGTCTTAAGTGTTAACCCTAGAGACTGTGAAAAATGTTAGGGAAGAGGTAAGCAGGAAAAATAATATCTGAAAAAAATTAGCCCCCAAAGCTCTAGGATAAAACAATTTCCAAAGAACAGGAGGCAAAGAGAAAAGCAGCGACTACCACAAGGAAATTAAACCACAGTATCCAACAGCCTGCTGAAGAGAAATGCCTAGCTTATTTATTGTCCTGTGTCAGTACTCATGACTTTAAATAGCATTTTGTTTTTAAAAATTAATGTTTTGGTCATAACAATTAGGCTTATACGGTCACACAAATCAACCAGTAAGTGGTAGGTGGGCATGAACATGGGAGCTATGGAGAGAAATTAAAGATACAAGGCTTGTTCTGTAGTGGTTCTGTTGTGTTGTTTTCTGTGTGGGTTTTTTGTTTGCTTATTTTTTTTTTAAGCAACTTGCTCAGAGTGGGGCCGCCTACAGCAGGTTGATCAGAATTATATTTTATTGGGGTTTCAGTATCGTCAAGGACTGAGACTCCACTTGAGTCTTGTGATTGAGAAAAAGTCTTGCTCTGCCTTCTTTGCTTCTCTCTCCTGTCAGGTATTTATACACATCAATCAGACCCAAGTTTCTCAGCCTCTCCCTGTATGAGAGATGCTCCAGTCCATTAATCATCTTTGTGGCCCTTCACTGGACTCAGTCCAGTACGTACGTGTCTACCTTGGGCTGGGGAGCAGCACTGACAGGGCAGAACACCTCAGATCTGCGTCAGGATGGCTGACCAGTAAGGATCACCTGCCTCTAGCTGCTGTAATGCTTTTCCTAATGTAGCCCAGGGTGTTAACGGCCACCTTTGCCATGAGAGAGCATTGCTGGCTCAGAGAGCAGCCAGTGATGCTCATTTCCCAGATGTACGGGAGCTTCTCCCATCGCACTGTCCTGTAGGTACTTCTGTATTTATGCGCCTACACACACTTGGGGTGTAGATGTGTCTCCCACTACTATGTTTTGTTGACTAAGACGTCGCTTCTGTCCACATCACCCTGAACCCTTTTCTTGCCAGCCCAGTCTACCATCTTCCTCACTTGATTGTGGGTCATCATCTCTTTCTTCTGTCATTCCTGGTTTAAAGATCCCTCACCGGGTTAGCCAGCCTGTGGAAATTACGCTTTTGCCCCAGTGGATGAGGTTGATTCCATCTCCTCCTAGCCATCCTTGATCCTCAGAGCAGGTTCCATGATCATAAATGTTGAAATCCTATTGTTGACACCAGCTATGCAACCAGCTGTTGAGCTGCAGGATCTATCCACTCTTCTTCAAGCATCTTCTCCTTGGCCACTCCAGTGGAATGACCACTTGGGCTCCCATGCCCTTGACCCTTGTTCTGAGAGCCATGCAGTCGTGACTAAGTTTTTCCTGATTAGGCCAACAGAGAATCATCTATCTAGGAAGATAAAGTAAGACTACACTATGCATTTCAGCAGTGGTGAATCAGGTCTGACACACACAGACAACTAACTACTATCTTTTAAATTATTTTTTTCTTAGTAAAATATGATGTGGAATGGATCCACAAATACATCAGACAGGTAAAATCTCTAAAATGTTGCTATAATAAATCTAAGAAAATTGTCACATTTAGGACCTTTAGGTTAGAAAATTATTATTAAAAGAATTAGTCCTAATTATTAAATGTATTGTTAAATTATTTATATTAGTACATTAATATTAAATTGTAATTATGAAAAAGAATTATTAAATAATAATTGTTAAAGGCTCCCCATTTAAGAATGACAAAGGTACAAAAATTGACTGAAAAAATGTTATTCTTGTTGACAGGGAGGCCTTTTTGCATTTGGTCTGGATCACCTTAAAGCCAAAAATACTTCAAATTTCTCTTCATATCAGAAATGCAAAGGAAGTTTAATTTTTGAAAGATCAGCATCACAATTCAACATGACCTAGAACTGGAGCTTGAGCTTCCAAGGTCAGAGTGACTAGTTGAACCAGCAATCACAGAATCCAGAAATTATTTAATTCTCTCTGAAATCTTCTGTTCTATGCCTACAAATCCACATAGACAACCTTTTTTTTGAACCTCTTTTTCTAAAAATTGAGAGGATCGTAATATGAGAGGGGATTTGTTGTTCTTTTGTTTTAAGAAAAACTTTGAGTATTACCCAGAACATTGTAAATCTCTGGAAGGGTCTTGGAAGCATCTGGAAGGACAGGATGATTATTTGAGTTGGGTTTTTAGCACAGAAGGTATTGCTATTAAAGATGAAGTGTTCAAGGCCAGGCTGGATGGGACTTTGAGCAACCTGGTCTGGTGGGAGGTGTCCCTGACCATGGCAGGGGAGGTTGGAACGAGGTGATCTTTAAGGTCCCTTCCAGACCAAACCATTCTATGATTATATGGAATGAAAATGAAATACATGATTTTTTAAAATGTATTCTGAAGTGCAAATTTGGATGTATTTGTTGCCTGTGCCTTTCCCCTTTGAAATAAATAAGAGCAGCATGCCACTAATGTAGAATTCTGAATGAAGCATCTGCTACCACTTTGCTTCCATTTTTCTAATAAGTCAATGGTAATTAAAGCATCCACAATTACATAATGCCAAAAAAAATGTTATCCATTTGCTCCAGTGACAGACAAGTGTGACTTCCTCCAGCATTTGTAACATTTTACAATGAGGGACTAGTAAAATATACTCAGATTTCATCCTGGTGCTCTTCTATTGTATCTATTCTTCTGTCTATCAAAATATTGGAAACCACTATCTTCACAGGAAACTTTAAAGATTCTTTTCAGATGTGGTGAGAAACTTTCAGACCACATGAAGGCAGTAAATTATTCAGCTGCCCAGTCACATAATGAATACTCTAAGTCTTCATGCTATTTATGTTAACTGAAGTTTAAAGAGATCCATGGCCTCCTGCCTTTGCTCAACATGGAAGTCAGTAAAGGGAAAATTTCTTCTGAAAGAATGAAAGCTCCACCAAGCACTAGAAGAGGAAGTGAACAAGAGTTTCCCCCCCAAAAAACCAAAACTACATCAAACTGAACAGCAGACTAGATTTCTCCATAAAAAGAAGGAAATAACCTCATAGAAACATGGAAATACTAACTATATTTAATAGAAACTCCTTAAGTCCCTAGACTGTTTTTTTGCTGCTAGACTCTATTTTTTGCAGTCGTGATAAGAAAACCACACTAGAACATAACACGAGAACAGCTGTACTGGCTCATGTCAAAGGTATACTTAGGCCTGGGCAAACACTATGGGCATTTGGATCTACTGGTTTCAGGTGATTAACTCTAGTGCCTAAGAGATAGTAACTTGTGGATTACCATACAACTTCTTGACATGCTCATGACTTTACGTAATTTCTATCACCTTCGTTTCCCTTCTTCTAGAGAGCATCACAGGCAGAGAAGTCGGCCAATTTAGTTACTCTTTGTACCAAAGCTCTTGTCTCTTTCTGATTTCCCATGCAACCCCTATGGATACCTTTTCTATTTTTCAATATTCCTGTTCAGGAAGATAAGAAAAGACATGTTTTTTCCAAGCACAGATGCAGCAGAGATATGAACAGTGAAATAACAGTGACCTGTGCTATTTCCTGCTGTAATGATACTTAGGAAGAAAGCTGCAGTGTATTTGCTTTTTAACTGCTGGTGATGAAAGAACTGCTGGTTCCATAGAATTGACTACTGTGAACAGTGAGACGGAAACATCAACTCAGAATGCCTACGTAGAATTTAATACTTTTTTGGAAATCATACAAGATCTCCCTGATTCACTTGTTAATTTCTTCAATTAAGTTCTTCAAAGAACTCCAATGTATTCATGACAAATGGTTTCCCCTTACAAAAATGCATGGCAATTCTTCACCACTCTCACGATAATTCACACATCAACCAATTCTCTTCTTTAGACAGTATTCCATCAGTTTCCTTACAAGGTCACCAGGCTTAATGGGCAGAAGTTTCACCCATCTTTTTAAAATGCAGCACTGCCTTCTTCCATTTTGCTGATATTGAGGATGTTTCAGGTGAGAAACTACCCACCACAGTCAGTTATTTCTACCAAATTTAGCCTCTTTATAATCATGCTTCAAACCTTTAAGCAAACCCTGACCAGCATGATATTTTGAATGCAACAAATCCTTTAAAAAAACCAATAAAATATGGCTGCCTTATTCCTGAAGAAGCATTATATTTTCCTCAAAATTATAAACAGTCTATTGTCGAGCCTGACAAATTTTAGCCCTGATATAATGACATTTTATGGTGTAGTTTCTTGAGAACTGTCCAGACAAGAAACATCTGTTTAGTCCCATTAGAAACTTAAGCCTTTCCTTCTAGATTTGCCTTGTACAAGACACTAATTTTCAAAAAAGAAATGTAAAAGATTTGCATTAATTCTGGGCTTTCCTTGATTGTATCAGGTGCTGTACATTAACTGCAAGCACTATGAACGTCCCATTGTTTCTCCTGATTAGGCCTATTTTTCTAATATATAATTATTGTCATTTGAGCTTTTTTAATAACATCAGTTGTACACTGTAAAAATGTAACAGCTAGTTATATGTAATCGGCACACTGCTAAAAGTCCTGATTTTGAACCAAGACTCAAGTGTTTAGGTAGTGGATTAACAGAATGAAAAAGAGTGCATTACCCCACAGAATACCCTGTCTAATACAAGGCAGAGTGGGAATAGAATGGGATAATGTGATGATATTTATCCACACAGGAGAAAACAGTCTACACGTAGTGGCAGCTTCATAGTTTTTAAGAAAAGCAAAATTTTAAGAAGGAACTTGGAAGTAATAACAAAGGGCTGCTTTACAGATATTTTCAAGGAGTCTTCCAAGTGTGAATTGTTACATAGGAAAATTACAGGAGGTATTTATTTGAAAATATAACAAACAGACTCACAGAATCAGAAAAGACAGTCTTTTAAACATCTTCAGAGACAAGACATGTTTAATATCACCCAAGTAGGAGGGAAGAGTTTGGAGAAGATAAATCAGATTTGTGCAAAATGGAAAAGCAAAGCTGGAATGTTATTTTTATGGCATTTCAGACATACAATTTCAGATATGAACAAGACAAGACTGTATTTATCGAGCCAAAAGGTAAAAAAGTTGCATAATAAAACTTGACGTGACCTGAGTTTTACATACAGATGTATACAAACAACTATCTATCTCCAAGATTCTAGACAGGAAGAATCTTTTAGAGACAGGAGAAGCCTGAATATAAAAAATGATAGGGGCGTGCAAGTCAGGGAGTATGTCTGACACAGATTGAGCTAGAAGCACACTCAAGATGTGGTAAAGCTGCATATTAGCAACACTGAATTTATACTAAGTCCAGAACAAAATACATTAGAGACAGATCTTGGTTTTAACATCTGGAGTTGGTGACTCTGGATTATAGACAGTAGCTAAATTAACATTTGCAAATGCTGTTAAACCCATAGATCAGGTAACAGGAAAAGTGTGATGTGGATTCAGGACAGAATGCTGTAGATGAAAGCGTTGAAAAGGAGTATCTTGTAAAGAACATGCTGAAGGATAAGGAGAGAACAGATGCAAGGAAATTGTACTGCAGAATACATCTTTTCCATTGTTTTAGCCATTCAGTCAGATGATTTCATTATTTAGATCAACAACAATTAGGCACCAAACAATTTTTTCAATCTTGTGATATTTAACCAAATACTTGATGCAAAGGAAGGACTCCACTGAGTTAAACAAGCTTTGAATCATTCTCTGTCCTGATCTCTCAAATCTGACAAGTTTACTTTTTACCCATAAAATTGTCAGGCAGCAACTTCCTCAAAGCAAATCAGCACACTAGACTATTGTTAGTACTAATTAACTAGCAAATCAACAGAGAGTTAACAAATTAGCATATCAGTTTCCCCAGAGCCAAGTAATTTATTATTTTAGTTTCAGCAAATATCCCTGCCAAGTAGAGTGAGGCAAGTATCTGACGCCTTGGGAACACAGTTCTTCATATTTGAAAATAAGAAGATGCAATCTACATTTTTAGAAGCTCTCGTTTGAATGTCAGAAAATAATAAGCCTTTTTTGGATATGAAGTTAATAATTTTTTTTGAGCTCAAAAGTAATATGTGGTTCCACTTGCATGCAATTTTTTCCCTTAATCCATCAGAGTTGGCTTAAAACGTATGAACCAATGGTTCAGACTCCATTTTATTCAGAGCAGAAGGATTTTTAGTTGATAAAGACCAAAGTTGCAAATGTATCCCTACCTGTTTTTCTTAACTAAGAGGAGGAAAAGTGGTATTCTGGCTCAGCTCTTCAGTTTTCTATTTTTTCTCACAACCTATACTGTGGAATGTGGAGTAGATAAGTTGTTCTTTGGAAGCCATATTGAGATTTATAGTAGTTTTCAATAATATGCTATAATTACTTTCCTAGGGTAAATTTTATTTTTTTTGTGCACTAAAGAATTATTTTTAAACTGTTGTGTTTTCTTGAGAAGACTATAGTTCATTTAGGCAAGCATATATTTTCTGTACAGAAAATGAGAATGTTTTACACATATCTAGCTCCATAGCTCACAGATCACACACTTACGCAAGTGGAATAGGATTTTACCAAAGGCAGTAAATATTTCTCTACTGCTATGAAATACTACATTTTAAACTGTTAGGCATTATCATTTTTATTTGACTAAAATACAAAAAGTAAACTTTTTTTTTTTTTTTGCAGACAGAGGGCAGGGGAATCAAAGGATCAACACTGCGCAAACTCAGATGCAGAAACACGCCACACAGGTAACAGCATGAGTTTTGATTCATTTTCCCAGCTTATAGTTGCAGCAGCTGAAGGCACTGCCCTTGACTTTTTGTTGCCATCCCTCTGCCACAGCTCACTGCCCCTGCAGCTACGTGATGAGAGCCGAAGTTTGCCCAGCTCTGGACTGCCTCACCAAATACTCCATCTCCTCAGCTCAGCTCTTCCTCCACCTTCCACTTAGAGTGAGATGATGACCTCTGCACTGCGGGGACCGGTGACACATAAGCCTTTCCTGCCAGCTCTGCTGTGTGGGCAGTAGTCTTCAACTAAAGAGGACTCCCGACAGATGGGATGACTCTGTCCCAACTAACTTTTTCTGGATTTGCCATAGTCATTTGCCAGACACCCTGATCACTGGTTATTCTCTTTCA